>NC_074673.1:27983786-28283786 GCF_029448725.1 Salvelinus fontinalis | reverse complement strand
TCTGCTGACACAGTGCCCAGTGAGCAGATGCCATGCACCAGGAGCTGGCAGCAATCCCTATCCTGCCCAGGCCTGAGAAACAGTAACGCAGCCTGGCAGGCCCTGTGTTCCCTTCATCAGGTGGGAAGAGGGATCTGTGGGAGAGCAGGCTTCCTGCAGAGGGGAGTGTGGACAGTGGGTTCAGTTCAACACATACACACACTAAAGGACAGATTCACAATAGAAAACACACATGCAATGTGACTCTCCCACCTATCAACACCAGCAGTGGAGACCTGAAGGTTGTTTAACACAGGGAGCTACAGTAGAACTAGTGTGTTGCTAGAATCCATTTATGGAACATTGGCTGCTAGTCTTCTATCTTCACACCGTGGTGGAGGAGATGTACTCTGAGGAATAAAACAATGTGTGCAAAATAGTGATCAATGCTAGCTGTCCTCTACCCTCCTCGTTCCTCTTCCCCTGTGGTAGCGCTAGATAAGAATTATTTTGATAGATCTTGATGTTTATACAGTATAATCCCAAATGAAGATGTTCTGTATGTATAGCGTGTAGAGAATTATAGTCGGGATGTTGGATTTGTGAGCCTACAGTACATTATCTGTAAAGACAGACCATCTTTGCATACACCCACTTTCCCTTTGACGTTGTCTCTGGTGAGGCTGAGTTTGCAGTGTGCAGTGCTGCAGTATAAGACCGAGTGACAATGCTTGCAAATTGTGTTTTCCAAGTACATATTTCATCTTCTGCTCGCAGTCCCTCATTATCTCCCTCTCTCTCTCTTCATTCGGCATCACTTAATTCTGTAAATTCGCACCAAGCTTGTCTATTAACGTCATTTAAAACCCGGGGAGAGAGATTAAATAATAGATGTTTTAATCTCTCATATATCCGGTGTTGCATTACTCTCAGCAGACACTGTAAAATTAGCATGAAGGATAGGAGCCCCTAAAACCCAAACTGATGTGTAGCCTAGCGCAGCTCAGTCAGCACAATACGTTTTTCCTCTCCCCTCACTCTCCTTTGTCAACGTGATGTCAGGGTCTAATGGCCTGATCCACCACAGGTCCACTTTGTCACCATGATGTCATGGTCTAATGGCCTGATGCACCACAGGTCCACTTTGTCACCATGATGTCATGGTCTAATGGCCTGATGCACCACAGGTCCACTTTGTCACCATGATGTCATGGTCTAATGGCCTGATGCACCACAGGTCCACTTTGTCACCATGATGTCATGGTCTAATGGCCTGATGCACCACAGGTCCAAAGAACAGACGCATTAGCTGCAAGGTTGTGAACTCTGTCCAACCGATGATGTCATGCCTTGCCGATGATGCGCTATATATATTATGCTGAGGTCACGGGTGATGGCAGTTCATCCTGTAGCTATGCCGCACTTGTTGCCCCCTGCTCCTCCACAGTAGGCTCCGGTGTTTGTGTGGGGTTTGGAGGGGGTATGGTGTGGCGCACAGCTGCACGCCTCCCCGGCTCATCCCAGGCAGATGCCACAGTATATCTGTAAACGTTTGGGGAGACAAGAATCTTGGCTAAATGGACTTTGCAGATGCCTCCTATTGCATGGAGGATCAGGAAGGAAATTCGTCATCAAATGAGTGGACAAGAGGCAACCAGGCAGCCAGTCAAGGTTTGGGTCTTGTTGGGGCAAAGAAAACTAAGGCCTAAATCACAGACACAATAGTCCAGCGTCCCATTGTGACATAACAACGCAGCTCTGAGACCACCAACCTTGGGAGACGCATAGCCCAAACCTCCCCACAATTCCCCAACCAACGTGTCTCTGTTACAATTCCTATATTCATTTGAATGTGTTGACAGTTGGAGAAATTGCTTGAGCTGCGTTGAGAATTTGAAAAGTAGAAAGCCAAGAACACTGTTGTGTGTACGTGTACACATTTTGGACTATAGTAGACATTTAAGGCTGCCCATGTCCTGCCAGCCTGTCCATGTCCTGCCAGCCTGCCCATGTCCTGCCAGCCTGCCCATGCCCTGCCAGCTTGCCAAGCTTCTAAGTCCATGGCACAGCTTCAGCGGAGAATCCAATCCAGACCACTAGTGACGGGTGGACTTGATGAGTGCTGTTTATCTACTGACCGAGGTGCTAATCTCCTCACGAGTCCCCTGGGACACAAAACATGTCTCCTGTCCATCAGTTTCAGGTCAGGCTGCGGCTGGTGCTTGGGCTGCTTTAAGCCAAAGATGGCTGCAGGAGGTAGCTAGCTAGATAACGTGGATGGATAGCCTCGCTAGCTGTTGTCATCTGCACCCAATCCAACCCATGTTACATTACAGATCTGTAATTAAAGTACATTTGTGAAGTCATTGGATTCATTGGACGGTGCTGGACCGTGTAAAACCCTGCATTATTACACTGCATTATTTATGCACTGTAGTACTCGTGAGGTACGACCATATGGGATGTTAACATGTGTTGCATACACTTGCTGTTCAGAACACTAGTGCCAAGATTGGAATTTTGAAATTGGACACCATCACTTTCACAATGAGTCTTTTTGTTTTTTATGTCATCATGACTCATAACGTTGTATTATACAGTATGGAGATATTCTAATGTAATTGTGTCTCCCCTTGGATTCTAGTTTGTTTATTTGACCTGAACATTGCGTGGGAAAGTAGGACCAGGCGAGGTGTCCAAAACAACAGCCTTAAAACTACTCTGTATTTATTTAATATTGCAGCCCCTGTTGCCCACAGCTCACTAACAATGTTAGTGAATGTCAGAGTTGACTTGCTGTATTGTGTCTTAATAATGATGAAAAATAAGTGCTGGCCAGAAAGGATGGGCATTGGCCCACAGTCAACCAGCACTGCTTCCCTGTATTACAGATGTCTTGCTGATAAACCCCCAACAATGTGCCAAGTGGGGGGATTCAGTGGTTTGGAGAATGCTGTTTTCTGTCTCTTCTCAACAATAAACTAATTATGGATTATCAAACCCCATGTTCCCCGAGGGTCTTCAGTTCTCCCTGCTAATGAATCTGCTACAGTTGAGTAGAGTTCCACAACATCAGAAAACCCATCTGTTCCTCACATGCCAGAGGTGCTGTTGTCTTCTACTGTTGTGAAACTTCACCACTGAAGATATGAGAACAAGGCTGAATTAATTCAAGAGACTTTTGAAGGACAAGTGTCTATAAAAATATGGTCTTTGTCACAAGGTGCTGAGAAAAGCTTTCAGAAAGTAAAACAATTTGTTGGCTCAGCCAACCATAAAAATCTCAGTCCCTACAGTTTAATTCCTTGTCTTCGTGTGTTCTTCTGCTAAGCTTTCATTGGAGCCGAGTCACGGAGTAGCCAAAAGGTTTTCATTTGTGCATTTTTATTTTAATCTGTAGCCTTAATGTCCTGCTCTCCTTGTTTTCCCAACAGTGGCCGCATACATTTTACAGTGAAGAACATTGTTACAGCAAAGTCAGTGATAGTAGGGGGGAGAAAGTAAAGTGCGAGTGTAAGATCCCGAAAGGCCCCAACATTTTGTTTACTATGTCAATATGTATTTGTTGTCAATGTTTTGACGTCACACTCAAATCAAATTTTATTCCAGAGAAACTCTGGAGCACTATCAGAGTGACCAGCGGGTTCTCGGTCACCTCCCTGACCAAGGCCCTTCTCCACTGATTGCTCAGTTTGGCTGGGAGGCCAGCTCTAGGAAGAGTCTTGGTGGTTCCAAACGTCTTCCATTTAAGAATGATGGAGGCTACTGTGTTCTTGGGGACCTTCAATGCTACACACATTTTTGTTACCCTTCTCCAGATCTGTGCCTCGACACAATCATGTCTCGGAGCTCTACTGACAAAGGATGATCAATGGAAACAGGATGCACCTGAGCTCAATTTCGAGTCTCATAGCAAAGGGTCTGAAAACTCGCTCAATACGGAAGGGGTCAGATGACGCAGATGCTAAGCTACAGGACTGTTTAGCAGGCACATACTGGAATATGTTCCGCGATTCTTCCGACAGCATAGAGGAGTTCACCACATCAGTCACTGGCTTCATCAATAAGTGCATCGATGACGTCTTCCCCACAGTGACCATACGTACATACCCCAACCAGAAGCCATGGATTACAGGCAACATCCGCATTGAGCTAAAGGGTAGAGCTGCCGCTTTCAAAGAGCGGGACACTAATCCGGACGCTTATAAGAAATCCCGCTATGCCCGCCGATGAACCATCAAAAAGGCAATGCATCAAAACAGGACGTACTATACCGGCTCCAATGCTCGTCGGATGTGGCAGGGCTTGCAAACTATTATGGACTACAAAGGAAAGCACAGCCGCTAGCTGACCAGTGACACGAGCCTGCCAGATGAGCTAAATTACTTCTATGCTCGCTTCTAGGCAAGCAACACTGAAGCATGCATGAGAGTATCAGCTGTTCCGGACGAGTGTGTGATCACACTCTCCATAGCCAATGTGAGTAAGACCTTTAACCTCTCAAGGGTACGTGGCACGGTAGAGTCCCACCTCTTCAACAGCCAGTGAAACTGCAGGGCGCCAAATTCAAAACAACAGAAATCCCATAATTAAAATTCCTCAAACATACATGTATTTTACACCATTTTAAAGATACACTTGTTGTAAATCCAGCCACAGTGTCCGATTTCAAAAGGCTTTAAGACAAAAGCAAACCAAACGATTATGTTAGGTGAGTGCCTATTCACAGAATAACACAGCTTTTTTTCCAGCCAAAGAGAGGATTCACAAAAGCAGAAATATAGATACAATTAATCACTAAACTTTGATGATCTTCATCAGATGACACTCATAGGACTTCATGTTACACAATACATGTATGTTTTGTTCGGTAAAATTCATATTTATATCCAAAAATCTGAGTTTACGTTGGCGCGTTACGTTCAGAAGTTCCAAAACATCCAGTGATTTTGCAGAGAGCCACATCAATTTACAGAAATACTCATTATAAATGTTGATGAAAATACAACTGTTATGCATGGAATTTTAGATGCACTTCTCCTTAACCTGTCTAGGATGAGGGTGCCGCTAGCGGCACTCCCCCCCCACCCCCATTGAAAAACCAGTGCCGCGAAATTCCCCAAAAATATTTTTTTTAAATATTTAACTTTCACACATTAAAGTCCAATACAGCTAATGAAAGACACAGATCTTGTGAATCCAGCCAACATGCCCGATTTTTAAAATGTTTTACAGGGAAGACACAATATGTAAAGATGTACATCTATTACCTAAAAACACATTAGCATAATCCACCATCTTTTATTTGTCCACCAACACCAGTAGCTATCACCAATTCGGCTAAACTAAGATATTTATAGCCCCTAACCAAGAAAAAAACTCATCAGATGACAGTCTGATAACATATTTATGGTATGGGATAGGTTTTGTTAGAAAAAAGTGCATATTTCAGGTAGATGGCATAGGTTACAATTGCACCCACCGTCACAAATGAACTAGAAAAACTACATAGAGCAACGTGTTTACCTACTTACTAATCATCAAACATTTCGTAAAAATACACAGCATACACTAATCGAAAGACACAGATCCTGTGAATACAGACAATATTTCAGATTTTCTAAGTGTCTTACAGCGAAAACACAATAAATCGTTATATTAGCATAGCACATAGCACATAGCAGCCCAGCATTGATTCTAGCCAAAGTGAGCGATAAAAGTCAACATCGCCAAAATATATTAATTTTTTCACTAACCTTCTCAGAATTCTTCAGATGACACTCCTGTAACATCATATTACACAATCCATATAGAGTTTGATCGAAAATGTTTATATTTAGCCACCAAAATCATGGTTAGACAATGTGAAATGTAGCCCAGCTGGTGAGAAAATGTCCGTGCGCCATATTAGACAGTGATCTACTCTTATACATAAATACTCATAAACGTGACTAAAAAATATAGGGTGGACAGGGATTGATAGACAATTTAATTCTTAATACAATCGCGGAATTACATTTTTTAAATTATCCTTACTTTTCAATACAGTTTGCGCCAAGCGAAGCTACGTCAAAAAACATGGCGTCCTAAGCCACTAATATTTTTCGACAGAAACACGATTTATCATAATAAAAATGTCCTACTTTGAGCTGTTCTTCCATCAGTATCTTGGGCAAAGGATCCTTTCTTGGGTCCAATCGTCTTTTGGTGGAAAGCTGTCCTCTTGCCATGTGGAAATGCCAACTGCGTTCGGGATGAACTGGAAGCGTGCCCAGCAATTCACAGCGTTTCAGAAATAAATGTCCCAAAATCGCACTAAACGGATATAAATTGCTATAAAACGCTTTAAATTAACTACCTTATGATGTTTTTAACTCCCATAACGAGTAGAAACATGACCAGAGTAATATTACTCCCTCCACTAATGCTTGGAACAAGTGCGGGTCGATGTCCTCCAGGCGCATTACGCAGCAAGAAAAGACTTGCTAGCTACAGGTTTTTTTAATTTATAGTGCCTGTGAACGCGCAATCGACCCCATTCAAATCGTCATCACGTAAAGGCATCCAGGGGAAGACGTAAGCAGTGTCCGTATACTCATAGCAATAACAGTGCCCTTTTAACTGACTCCAGATCAGGGGCCAAAATTTCTGAAATCTGACTCCATGTCAGGGAAATTGCTGTAGAATGGGCTCTGTTCCACTTAGAGACAAAATTTCAACTCCTATAGAAACTATAGACTGTTTTCTATCCAATAATAATAATAATATGCATATTGTACGATCAAGAATTTTGTGGGAAGCCGTTTCAAAAATTACACGATTAGCATATAGTCACAACAGCGCCCCCATCCTCAACAGGTTAATGCAACTGTGTCAGATTTCAAAAAAGCTTTACGGAAAAAGCAAACCATGCAATAATCTGAGGTCGGCGCATAGAGCCCAATCAAGACAATAATATATCCTCCATATTATGCAGTCAATAGAAGTCAGAAATAACATTATAAACATTCACTTACCTTTGATGATCTTCATCAGAATGCACTCCCAGGAATCCCAGTTCCACAATAAATGTTTGTTTTGTTCGATAATGTCCATAATTTATGTCCAAATTCCTCCTTGTTGTTCTAGCGTTCAGTACACTTTCCAAACTCACGACACGCTGGCAAGTCCAGCGGAAAGTACCGACGAAAAGTTAAAAAAGTTATATTACAGTCCGTAAAAACATGACAAACGAAGTATTGAATCAATCTTTAGGATGTGTTTAACATAATTCTTCAATAATGTTCCAACCGGAGAATTATTTTGTCTTCAGAAGTGCGATGGAACAGAGCTCGCTCTCACATGAACGTGCATGGTCAGCGCATGTTCAGGTCATGGTAGACCTTACTCAATCCCCTCTCATTCGGCCCCACTTCACAGTAGAAGCATCAGACAAGGTTCTAAAGACTGTGACATCTAGTGGAAGCCTTAGGAAGTACAACATTACCAATATCCCACTGTATCTTCAATAGGAGCTGAGTTGAAAATCGATCAACCTCAGATATCCCACCTCATGATTGGATTTTTTCTCAGGTTTTTTCCATATGAGTTATGTTATACTCACAGACATCCTTCAAACAGTTTAAGAAACTTCAGAGTGTTTTCTAACCAAATCTAATAATTCATATTCTAGCTTTTATGGCTGAGTAGCAGGCCGTTTACTCTGGGCACGCTTATCATCCGGACGTGAAAATACTGCCTCCTACCACAAAGAAGTTAAACAGGTCAACATTCACAAGGCCGCAAGGCCAGACGGATTACCAGGACGTGTACTCCGAACATGTGCTGACCAACTGGCAAGTGTCTTCACTGACAATTTCAACCTGTCCCTGATCGGGTCTGTACAGAGGCTTGCAAAAGCATTCACCCCCCCTTGGCATTTGTCCTATTTTGTTGCCTTACAACCTGGAATTAAAATAGATTTTTGAGGGTTTGTATAATTTGATTTACACAACATGCCTATCACTTTGAAGATGCAAAATATTCAAGTCGGATGGGTTCCGCTGGTGTACAGCAACCACAGATGCTCAATTCGATTGAGGTCTGGGCTTTGACTAGGCCATTCCAAGACATTTAAATGTTTCTCCTTAAACCACTCAAGTGTTGCTTTAGCAGTATACTTAAGGTCATTGTCCTGCTGGAAGGTGAACCTCCGTTCCAGTCTCAAATCTCTGGAAGACTGAAACAGGTTTCCCTCAAGAACTTCCCTGTATTTAGCACCATCCATCATTCCTTCAATTCGGACCAGTTTCCCAGTCTCTGCCGATGAAAAAGATCCCCACAACATGATGCTGCCACCACCATGCTTCACTTTGGGGATTGTGTTCTTGGGGTGATGCGAGGTGTTGAGTTTGCGCCAGTGATAGCGTTTTCCTTGATGGCCAGAAAGCTCAATTTTAGTCTCATCTAACCAAAGTACCTTCTCCCATATTTTTGGGGAATCTCCCACATGCCTTTTGGTGAACAGCAAAACGTGTTTGCTTATTTTTTTCTTTAAGCAATGGCTTTTTTATGGCCATTCTTCTGTAAAGCCCAGCTCTGTGGATTGTACGGCTTAAAGTAGTCCAATGGACAGATACTCCAATCTTTGCTGTGGAGCTTTGCAGCTCCTTCAGGGTTATCTTTGGTCTCTTTGTTGCCTCTCTGATTAATGCCCTCCTTGCCTGGTCCGTGAGTTTTGGTGGGCGGCACTCTCTTGGCAGGTTTGTTGTGGTGCCATTTTCTTTCCATTTTTTAATAATGGATTTAATGGTGCTCCGTGGGATGTTCAAAGTTTCAGATTTTTTCTTGTTGTAACTCAACCCAGATCTGTACTTCTCCACAACTTTGTCCCTGAGAGCTCCTTGGTCTCCATGGTGCTACTTGCTTGGTGGGGCCCCTTGCTTAGTGGTGTTGCAGAATCTGGGGCCTTTCAGAACAGGTGTATATACAGTTGAAGTCGGAAGTTTACATACACCTTAGCCAAATACATTTAAACTCAGTTTTTCACAATCCCTGACATTTAATCCTAGTAAAAATTCCCTGTCTTAGGTCAGTTACGATCACCACTTTATTTTAAGAATATGAAATGTCAGAATAATAGTACAGAGAATGATTTATTTCAGCTTTTATTTCTTTCATCACATTCCCAGTGAGTCAGAAGTTTACATACACTCAATTTGTTTTTGGTAGTATTGCCTTCAAATTGTTTAAATTGGGTCAAATGTTTTGGGTAGCCTTCCACAAGCTTCCCATAATAAGTTGGGTGAATTTTGGCCCATTCCTCCTGACAAAGCTGGTACGCTTTTTCAGTTCTGCCCACAAATCTTCTATGGGATTGAGGTCAGGGCTTTGTGATGGCCACTCCAATACCTTGACTTTGTTGTCCTTAAGCCATTTTGTCACAACTTTGGAAGTATGCTTGGGGTCACTGTCCACTTGAAAGACCCATTTGCGACCAAGCTTTAACTTCCTGACTGATGCCTTGAGATGTTGCTTAAATATATCCACATAATTTTCCGTCCTCATGATGCCATCTATTTTGTGAAGTGCACCAGTCCCTCCTGCAGCAATGCACCCCCACAACATGATGCTGCCACCCCTGTGCTTCACGGTTGGGATGGTGTTCTTCTGGTGCAAGCTTCCCCCTTTTTCCTCCAAACATAATGATGGTCATTATGACCAAAAATATATATTTTTGTTTCATCAAACCAGAGGACTTTTCTCCAAAAAGTACGATCTTTGTCCCCATGTGCAGTTGCAAACCGTAGTCTGGCTTTTTTATGGCGGTTTTGAGCAGTGGCTTCTTACTTGCTGAGTGGCCTTTCAGGTTATGTCGATTATAGGAGTCGATTTACTATGGATATAGATACTTTTGTACCTGTTTCCTCCAGCATCTTCAGACGGTCCTTTGCTGTTGTTCTGGGATTGATTTGCCCTTTTCGCACCAAAGTGCGTTCATCTCTAGGAGACAGAACGCGTCTTCTTCCTGAGCGGTATGACAGCTGCGTGGTCCCATGGTGTTTATACTTGCGTACAATTTTTTTGTACAGATGAATGTGGTACCTTCAGGCATTTGGAAATTAATTCCAAGGATGTTCCAGACTTAAGGAGGTCTACAAATTGTTTTCTGAGGTCTTGAAATACATCCACAGGTACACCTCCAATTGAATCAAATGATGTCAATTAGCCTATCAGAAGCTTCTAAAGCCATGACATAGTTTTCTGGAATTTTGCAAGCTGTTTAAAGGCACAGTCAACTTAGTGTATGTAAACTCCTGACCCAATGGAATACTGATAGCGTGAATTATAAGTGAAATAATCTGTCTGTAAACAATTGTTGGAAAATTTACTTCTGTCATGCACAAAGTAGATATCCTAACTGATTGCCAAAACTATAGTTTGTTAAAACAAGAAATTTGTGGAGTGGTTAAAAAATGAGTTTTAATGACTCCAACCGAAGTGTATGTAAACTTCCGACTTCAACTGTATACTGAGATCATGTGACAGATCGTGTGACACTTAGATTGCACACAGGTGGACTTTTTGTTGAAAAAATTTCTGAAGGTAATTGGTTTCACCAGATCTATTTATGTGCTTCATAGCAAAGGGGGTGCATACAAATGCACAAACAACTTTTCATTCTTTTTTTAAAAACAAGTTATATTTTTCATTTATTCTGTGTATGTCCATGAATATTTTGTGTATGTCCAATCCAAATAAAAATAAATTTAAATTACAGGTTGTAATGCAACAAAATAGGAAAAACACCACAGAACACTAAGAACACTAAGGTAACCTGCCTAAATGACTACCGACCCGTAGCACTCACGTCTGTAGCCATGGAGTGCTTTGAAAGGCTGGTCATGGCTCACATCAATTATCCCAGAAACCCTAGACCCACTCCAATTCGCATACCGCCCCAACAGATCCACAGATGATGTAATCTCTATTGCACTCCACACTGCCCTTTCACACCTGGACATAAGGAACACCTATGTGAGAATGCTATACATTGACTTCAGCTCAGCGTTCAACACCATAGTGCCCACAAAGCTCATCATTAAGCTAAGGATCCTGGGACTAAACTTCTCCCTCTGTAACTTGATCCTGGACTTCCTGACAGGCCTCCCACAGGTGGTAAAGGTTGGTAGCAACACATCTGCCACGCTGATCATCAACACGGGGCCCCCTCACGGGTGCATGCTTAGTCCCCTCCAGTACTCCCTGTACACCCGTGTTGGCCAAGCACGACTCCAACACCATCATTAAGTTTTTTGACGACACAACAGTGGTAGGCCTGATCAGCGACAACGATGAGACAGCCTATAGGGACGAGGCCAGAGACCTGGCAGTGTGGTGCCAGGATAACAACCTCTCCCTTAACGTGATCAAGACAAAGGAGATAATTTTTGACAACAGGAAAAGGAGGACCGAGGACGCCCCCATCCTCATCGACGGGTTGTAGTGGAGCAGGTTGAGAGATTCAAGTTCCTTGGTGTCCACATCACCAACAAATTATCATGGTCCAAACACACCAAGACAGGCGTGAAGAGGGCATGATAAGCCTGATCACCATATTGCCAGGTCACTGACCTCCTCCCTATAGGCTGTCTCATTGTCGTCGGTGATCAGGCCTACCATCGTCATATCTTCGGCAAACTTAATGATGGAGCTGGAGTCGTGCCTGGCCATGCAGTCGTGGGAGTAAAGGAGGAGACTAAGCAAGCACCCCTGAGGGGCCCCAGTGTTGACGGTCAGCGTTGCAGATATGTTTTTGCCTAATATTTTACAAACTGGTGACAGTTGTAAAAAAAAGTTAATAGTTGGAAGAGTTGCAGAGTTAATTGAAAATAATGAATTTGTTGATTAGATGCTTTTTTCATTAATTAGACCATATGGTTCAAGAGAAAATAGCCTTCCTCTACTAGAAACTAATGGACAATATGGGCACAGATATAAAAAATAGATTTTCTGTTAATTACACAAATTACTGAAGATTCCTGTGACTTTGGTAAATTCCCGGTAGCTTTGCAACCCTAGACATGACAACTCTCCCGGGTGGCGCAGTGGTCTAGGGCACTGCATCGCAGTGCTAGCTGCGCCACCAGAGTCTCTGGGTTCGCGCCCAGGCTGGGCTGGGTTCAGGCTCTGTCGCAGGCTCTGTCGCAGCCGGCCGCAACCGGGAGGTCCATGGGGCAACGCACAATTGGCATAGCGTCGTCCGGGTTAGGGAGGGTTTGGCCGGTAGGGATATCCTTGTCTCAGTATGTAAAATGTATGCACTCTACTATAATTCGCTCTGGATAAGAGCGTCTGCTAAATGACTAAAATGTAAATGACAAGATAAAACAAGCTGAAATGAGCCACCTACATGATTCCCTACATGCCAGATTCTTGTCACTGTTGCTAGCTATCTGACCGTTCAGAATCATAACACCACACGTCCTTCTGCCTCATTGATGTGCGGGCTTCATTTTCATGACATTGTCAGCCAGGGCCGTAGTTCATGTGGCTCGGTGTGTGCTCAGTTGGCCTATTCAGGAGACATTTGCAACATTTGCTTTACTTTGAGCCCCTGAGCTACAGTAGTAAAATAGCATAGAGTGGTGATTTACAAAGACCATTCCAGTTCATGGCAAGGCTTTGAAGAGATAAATAATGTCCTCCTTATTCTAGTACTTCTCCAGCTGATGCCATGGTGAGACAACAAGGTGGGGGATTAGACAGACCAGAGCTGGAGAGAAGCTCTCTGTACAACTCTTGAGCTCTGAGTTATAGGCTAGTTCACTGATATACTGCATGGACTGACCAGTGGAGGCTGCTGAGAGGAGAACGGCTCATGATAATGGCCGGAATGGCGCAGATGGAGTGGCATCAAACATCTGGAAATCATGTGTTGATGTATTTTATAACATTCGACTGATTCCGCTCCAGTCATTACCACGAGCCCATTGTCCCCAATTAAGGTGCCACCAACTTCCTGTGATGGACTGTACAACTCATAGTACAACACATGAACCTACACATGAATGCACTGACCAGGGGCCTCATTTATAAACGTTGTGTAAATTTCACACAAAATATCTGTGTGCGGCATTTCTGAAAAATGTTGTACAAATATTGAGCTTTATTAACTTGTCTCACGCCATACATTTAACTTTTCCCGTTATAAATAACTGTCATAAACTTGTGTGCGTGAACGAGCATTCTGGGAAATGCACTCAACTGCAGTTTCTAAAAGGAAGAGCAATGGTAAATATGTTTACATTTCTGTGGAGGTGTGGGCAAAATGTTGTGATATTTTGCAGTGACTTTTTCAAACTAAATATGCATGCTGCCTATAGCGAGTGCCTTTCAGCACATTCTGTAAGATTGATTGTATATTTGAAACAATTTAAAAGTAGTCTAAATGCTACAGCCCTCACTTCTATGCAAAATATGAATTGTTTTTCAATATTTAGTTCAATAGATTGTGTTTCTATGTCCTACCTTGGTATAGGCTCTGATGACGTCACGCTCCTATCGCACAGCAATAGCCTGTCCATACATTTCAATATTTTACATAAGCTACAGTTCTATTTACTGTGTTGGTAGAATGTTTTCATCTTTTGCAGTAATGTATGCTTATTGGCAAAGGACTGTGACAGTTTCTGAAAGAGAAAACAATGTCACATTGTTTTGGACCTGTGAGCAGAACGATTGAATTCAACAATGTTTTGCATCGATTTTTCACCCAACCTAAATATGATGGACTGAAACATTGTCTAAGCTACTCAAATCAAATAGAAATTACAGTAGGCTTTATACAGTGGTAGCGCAAACTCAGCAAAAAAATAAACGTCCCTTTTTCAAGACCCTGTCTTTCAAAGATAAATCGTAAAAATCCAAATAACTTCACAGATCTTCATTGTAAAGGGTTTAAACACTGTTTCCCATGCTTGTTCATTGAACCATAAACAATTAATGAACATGCACCTGTGGAACGTTCGTTAAGACACTAACAGCTTACCAATGGTAGGCAATTGAGGTCACAGTTATGAAAACTTAGGACACTAAAGAGGCCTTTCTACTGACTCTGAAAGACATCAAAAGAAGGATGCCCAGGGTCCCTCCTCTGCATGAACGTGCCTTAGGCATGCTGCAAGGAGGTATGAGGACTGCAGATGTGGCCAGGGCAATAAATTGCAATGTCCGTACTGTGAGTGCCTAAGACAGCGCTACAGGCAGACAGGACGGACAGCTGATTGCCCTCGCAGTGGCAGACCACGTGTAACAACACCTGCACAGGATCGGTACATCCGAACATCACACCTGCGGGACAGGTACAGGAGGGCAACAGCAACTGCCCGAGTTACACCAGGAATGCACAATCCCTCCACAGTGCTCAGACTGTCCGCAATAGGCTGAGAGAGACTAGACTGTGGGCTTGTAGGCCTGTTGTGCCCATGGGCACAAACTCACCGTCGTTGGACCAGACAGGACTGGCAAAAAGTGCTCTTCACTGATGAGTTGCGATTTTGTCTCACCAGGAGGAATGGTCAGATTCGCGTTTATCGTCGAAGGAATGAGCGTTACACCGAGGCCTGTATTCTGGAGCGGGATCAATTTGGAGGTGGAGGGTCCATCATGGTCTGGGGCGGTGTGTCACAGCATCATCGGACAGAGCTTGTTGTCATTGCAGGCAATCTCAACGCTGTGCATTACAGGGAAGACATCCTCCTCCCTCATGTGGTAAACTTCCTGCAGGCTCATCCTGACATGACCCTCCAGCATGACAATGCCACCAGCCATACTGTTCGTTCTGTATTTGATTTCCTGCAAGACAGGAATGTCAGTGTTCTGCCATGACCAGCGAAGAGCCCGGATCCCAATCCCATTGAGCACGTCTGGGACCTGTTGGATCGGAAGGTGAGGGCTAAGGCCATTCCCCCCAGAAATGTCCGGGAACTTGCAGGTGCCTTGGTGGAAGAGTTGGGTAACATCTCACAGCAAGTACTGGCAAATCTGGTGCAGTCCACGAGGAGGAGATGCACTGCAGTACTTAATGCAGCTGGTGGCCACACCAGATACCTACTGTTACTTTTGATTTTGACCCCCCCCCCCCCTTTGTTCAGGGACACATTATTCAATTTCTGTTAGTCACATGACTGTGGAACTTGTTCAGTTTATGTCTCAGTTGTGGAATCTTGTTATGTCTGTCACGGCCGTTGAAAGAACTGGACCAAGGTGCAGCCTGGTGAGCGTACATTTTCTTTTTATTAGAAAAAACGCTGAACAAAACAATAAACACTACAAAACAAACCGTGAAGCCAAAGGCTAAGTGCCATAAACAAAGTCAACTTCCCACAAAGACAGGTGGGAAAAAAGGATACCTAAGTATGGTTCTCAATCAGAGACAATGATAGACGGCTGTCCCTGATTGAGAACCCTACCTGGCCAAAACATCGAATACCCACCCCAACTCACACCCTGACCAAACCAAAATAGAGACATAAAAAGGATCTCTAAGGTCAGGATGTGACAGTACCCGTCCCCCCCCACCCCAAATGTGCGGACTCTGGCCGCATAACCTAAACCTATAGGGAAGGGTCTGGGTGGGCATCTATCCCCGGTGGCGGCTCAGGTACGGGACGCAGACCCCGCTCCACCACTGGCTCACCACACTTTGGTGGCACCTCTGGTGCGCCGGACTGGGCACCTTCGTTGCGGGCCCCGGACTGGGCACCCTCGTTGCGGACCCCGGACTGGTTACCCTCGTTGCGGGCTCCGGACTGGAGATTGTCGCTGGAGGCTCCGGACTGGGGACCGTCGCTGGAGGCTCCGGACTGGGGACCGTCGCTGGAAGCTCCGGACTGGAGACCGTCGCTGGAGGCTTCGTGCCAAGATTCCTCACTGGAGGCTTCGTGCCATGGATCATCCCTGGAGGCTTCTTGCCGTGGATCATCACTGGAGGCTTCTTGCCGTGGATCATCACTGGAGGCTTCGTGCCGTGGATCATCACTGGAGGCTTCGTGCCGTGGATCATCACTGGAGGCTTCGTGCCGAGGATCATCACTGGAGGCTTCGTGCCGTGGATCATCACTGGAGGCTTCGTGCCGTGGATCATCACTGGAGGCTTCGTGCCGTGGATCATCACTGGAGGCTTCGTGCCGTGGATCATCACTGGAGGCTTCGTGCCGTGGATCATCACTGGAGGCTTCGTGCCGTGGATCATCACTGGAGGCTTCGTGCCGTGGATCATCACTGGAGGCTTCGTGCCATGGATCATCACTGGAGTGAGGAGACGTATGGGCAGTCTGGTACGTGGAGCTGCCACAGGGCTCACCAGGCTGGAGAGACATACAGGAGACCTTGTCCTTGGCAGAGGCACCGGATACACTGGGCCGTGGAGGCACACTCGAGGTCTCGAGCTTAGAGCCTGCACAACTCGTCCTGGCTGGGTGGTTATCTTCACCCTGCAGGGCGGGGCGCTGGCACAGGACGCACTGGGCTATGCAGACGTACCGGGGACACAGTGCGCAGAGCCGGCGCAGGATATACTGGGCCGAGGAGGCGCACTGGAGGTCTGGAGAGCAGGGCTGGCACAACCCGTCCTGGCTGGATGCTCACCCTAGCCCGGCAGATGCGGGGAGCTGGAATGTAGCGCACCGGGCTAAGAACGCGTACTGGAGACACCGTGCGCTCCACCGCATAACACGGTGTCTGACCAGTACGACGCTCGCCACGGTAAGCACGGGGAGGTGGCTCAGGTCTCCACCCTGACTCAGCCAAACCCCCGTGTGTCCCCTCCCAATTGTTTTGGGGGGGCTGCCTCTCGGGCTTCCTTGCTAGCCGTGTTCCCTCGTAACGCTGCCGCTCTGCTTTCGCTTCCTCCAGTTCCTCCCGTGGACAGCGATACTCCTCAGCCTGCCCCCAGGGTCCCTTACCGTCCAGGATTTCCTCCCAAGTCCATGAATCCTGAACACGCTGCTCCTCCTTACCACTGCTTGGTCCGTTGGTGGTGGGAAGTTCTGTCACGGCCGTTGAAAGAACTGGACCAAGGTGCAGCGTGGTGAGCGTGCATTTTCTTTTTATTAGAAAAGACTCCGAACAAAACAATAAACACTACAAAACAAACCGTGAAGCTAAAGGCTAGGTGTCATAAACAAAGTCAACTTCCCACAAAGACAGGTGGGAAAGGGCTACCTAGGTATGGTTCTCAATCAGAGACAACGATAGACAGCTGTCCCTGATTGAGAACCCTACCTGGCTAAAACATAGAAATACAAATAATAGAACATAGAATACCCACCCCAACTCACACCCTGACCAAACCAAAATAGAGACATAAAAAGGATCTCTAAGGTCAGGGTGTGACAATGTTCATAAAAATATTTACACATGTTAAGTTTGCTTAAAATAAACGCAATTGACAGTGAGAGGACGTTTATTTTTTTGCTGAATTTATATAGGCTACTTCAAAGTAAAATATCAACTTTCTTGATGTTCACCTATGAACTGCGCTGCCTATGGGATTGCATACAGCAAAACTTGAAATACATAGCCTTTCTATTTACTAGGCTACTATAGGCCCAATTACATGAGAGATGCACATCGTATTTTTGTTATTATTTTTTACTTTTATTTATTCAGGGGAGCCCAATTGAGACCAGGGTCTCATTCAAAATGATTAACTGAGAACAAACAAGTCACATGATAATTCAGTAAATCCATAAAACATAATCAACCAAAAAACTTCCAAACCTCCACAGTACAATTTGTTGTATGGCTACTTCAGGAATTTTGAACCCATCACAGCCAGAAAAGGTGTGGAATTTATTCTCCAATGGTTGGGAAAATAAAATAAATAGGAAATATATTCCTATTTGTAATTCTTTTAGATTCCCACCCGAAAAAACTGATTTTCTCGCTCCTCATTAACAGCAAATGGCTGCATCTCATTATTATGTTTTTATTAGTAAGCGTGTTGTTACGTTGGCATGAAGGATCGGGAGACAGACGCAGGAATGCGTAATAGTTTTTCATTATGCCCAAATTACGGCGTGCCGTGTAAGGGCACGGGGACGAAGACCAAACAAACACGTAACAAAAACACAGGGTTGAAACCCAAACAAAAGAGCGAGGAGTACCTTGAATAAATAACACATGCACACAATGATTAACACACGGGACGAGACCTGTAATGATCTGCGCAATCCACAAGGGCACAAAAGCCCAAAACACACAGCACAGGTACTCACACGCACCAACGGTTCATTGTAACAATAATCAACAAGACCATGGAAACCAAAGGACACATACAGTATATACAAATACTAATCAGTGGGAATAGGGGACAGGCATGCGTGATGAAAGTTCTGGAGTTATAACCAAAGTTATTTCTGAATATTGATCATCACATTTATTGGAAATGTGAACAATGGTGTAGTGCACGGCCTTTCTATGATTGCCATTGCCTCCCATGTAGAATGTAACAGCATAGTCAAGGCTGCTCATTGATTTCTGTTCCAGCTTCTAATGCTCCATTGAGCAGAGATCTACAGACGTGTTTTACATAAATCAGCACAGCTACAGTGCCTGGCCTTCTGACAGATATGAGGTAGCACTCCGTGATTTCACCACACATTACACTGTAATCAGAGCAGTTCCAAACCCCCCAGTCTTCGATTATGCGTCCATTCTACTCTGATAAGTACCTGACACAAGTCATTTCAAGGCACAAGGCGAGACCCAGATGCAGACAGGAGGCAGAGGTTGGAGTCTTACAATGTTTATTAATCCGAAGGGGTAGGCAAGAGAATGGTCGTGGACAGGCAAAATGGTCAAAACCAGATCAGAGTCCAGGAGGTACAGAGTGGCAGACAGGCTCGTGGTCAAGGCAGGCAGAATGGTCAGGCAGAAACAGGCAAGGATCAAAACCGGGAGGACTAGAAAAAGGAGAATGCAAAGAGCAGGAGAATGGGAAAAATGCTGGTTGACTTGGAGACATACAAGACGAGCTGGCACAGAGAGACAGGAAACACAGGGATAAATACACTGGGGAAAACAAGCGACACCTGGTGGGGGTGGAGACAATAACGAGGACAGGTGAAACCGAACAGGGTGTGACAAGTCATGGAGTCTTATTGGCATGGAGCTCCATTAACAAGGGAGTACGTTGGTTTTACTGATCGTGGCTCATGGATCATGGGATCCATCCTCCCATTGCCTCTCCCTCACGTTGTACCGTGATATGGGATCAGCCACGGCTCCTTCCTCATTGCATTCCTGGGCGGTGGCGTCATGCCCTGTGGTGTAACCCCATCCTCCACTAGAACTCTGAGTGAGGAGAGGTGGGGATGTGGTTAGAGTGGGAGGGGCTGGATGGCTGGAGGGGCCACAGCACCAATGCAGCTGTTGGGGATTTGTGGACTGAAGTTACCCTGCTGTACTCGGAGCAGGATTAAGCAGGGAGAACAGCAGAGGATCCCTGGCCTCAGAAAACCCTGGAGAAAAAAAACAACGCTTGGAGACCCTGGAGAGAGAACACCACTGGGCCCTGAAGATGAGAACAGCGAAATGTATAAGGCTGTATTGGAAAAGAGAGACGAGGAAGAACAGCTGTTGAACCCAAGGCTCCCTACATAAGGATGAGAGCAAGAACCCAGAGTCCTGTCTTCATGCTGTATTAACCCACTGTGGTGAAAGCCCTCTAGTAACCACCACCTTGCCAAGCAGTCCAGACAGCCATTGGAGCCTGGATATATTTCATACACATCCAGCCCTGCAGGGCATGGAGACATTTTGTTCTAACCAGAGGGCTTATTCTGAGAGTGATCAATAGCATCTCAGCGCTTTGAAATTAAGTAATCATCCCCTCATCTCATCCAGATGTACTTTGTTCCATATCCCTTTTCAATTTCACTGTCCCCTGGCAGGCCGGGTTTGGGACTGGAAAGGAGTTTGGGCCTGTGCGCATGTGTGTGCGTGTGTGTGTGTGTGTGTGTGTGTGTGTGTGTGTGTGTGCGTGCGTGTGTGTGTTTGTCCCAGGCCTTAGTTAGAGGCCCAGCTGACTGCCCTGTGCCCTCCTGTGCCACAGTGACATCCCTCTGCCACCCTCACAGCTGGAGGGGCTCTGTGACAGGGGCAGCTGCCTACCGCACCTCTTTCCCCTGGGGCTAATGATACACCAATACAGCCAACAGCACGCCATGGGCCTGTCAACACCTCCTTCCAGCTTTCTTATTAGAATACGACTACTCTCCCTCCAGTCTCCAGTGAGTCTCCACGGCTCTCCACTGCTAGCAAGATCACAGCCCTTTCTACGGCAGACCGCTGCTCCAGAGCATTTCCCACTCCCGGCTCCGGCCCTTTTGTGTGAATACTTGATTTGTCTCACTCTCTCTTGAACAGAGGTAGACACACAGTGTGTTTTGGTCTGGCTGCTTCTATGAACAGAGGAAGACACGCAGTGTGTTTTGGTCTGGCTGCTTCTATGAACAGAGGAAGACACGCAGTGTGTTTTGGTCTGGCTGCTTCTATGAACAGAGGAAGACATGCAGTGTGTTTTGGTCTGGCTGCTTCTATGAACAGAGGAAGACATGCAGTGTGTTTTGGTCTGGCTGCTTCTATGAACAGAGGAAGACACGCAGTGTGTTTTGGTCTGGCTGCTTCTATGAACAGAGGAAGACACGCAGTGTGTTTTGGTCTGGCTGCTTCTATGAACAGAGGAAGACACGCAGTGTGTTTTGGTCTGGCTACTTCTATGAACAGAGGAAGACATGCAGTGTGTTTTGGTCTGGCTGGTTCTATGAACAGAGGAAGACATGCAGTGTGTTTTGGTCTGGCTGCTTCTATGAACAGAGGAAGACACGCAGTGTGTTTTGGTCTGGCTGCTTCTATGAACAGAGGAAGACACGCAGTGTGTTTTGGTCTGGCTACTTCTATGAACAGAGGAAGACACGCAGTGTGTTTTGGTCTGGCTGGTTCTATGAACAGAGGAAGACACGCAGTGTGTTTTGGTCTGGCCGCTTCTCAAAGGTTACCTCAGACTTTTATCTCACGGCTGGCCTTGAAGCTTGGTGGAGTGGGGCTGACACACACTGACACACATCACACAGGCCTGGTTTCAGTTAAGGCAGCAGCAGCTGCAGCAGGAGGAGGAAGTTCTATTTCCCATAGTTCACCCAGTGTAATGGAGCATGTGTAGTACGTCTCTCAAGATGCCCAGTTATCATCGGCTTGCTTGGAAAAACCTCATCACACACACACACACACACACACACACACACACACACTGAAAGAGGCCCACAGACAGTTAAAATAATACTGAGGGTGAGCGATCACGACCAGGGCCAAATTACAGCAGGCCTGTTTATAACACATACTGATTGAGACGGTTTATATAGTAACATCTCCTCAGCATATCTCCTCAGAAGGCTGACCATCCCATCCCCACGTCATCCATCTCCTCTAGTCACACACACAGGGGAGCACACTATACTACTCCGGCCCAGTGTGGGAATGTTGCTCTAGCAGTTTCTTAAACATGTGCTGATGGCCATCATTTTCCTTGGCTTGTGTTTATAGCTGGAGGTCCAGTGGCTGTCCACACTCTCTGAGGAGGAAATGGGCTGCTCAAATAATTGCGAGTAATTACATAAGTCTTATTAGGTACTGTCATTGAAGCCAACATTCATTTGGGTCACTAATGGGACAGACATTACTGTTTTGTTATGCAGACTCTCTTGCTCTCTAGGGCTGACCCTAATTAGTCGACTGGTCGATTGTTTGGTCGATAGGCTGTTGGTTGACTGAGATTTTTTGTTGTTGAGCAGTAGCAAATATATAGTGTACAGTACCAGTCAAAAGTTTGTATACACTTACTCATTCCAGGGTTTTTCTTTAATTTTACCATTTTCTACATTTTAGAATAATAGTGACTGCATCAGAAGTATAAAATAACACATATGGAATCATGTAGTAACCAAAAAAGTGTTAAACAAATTTAAATATACAGTTGAAGTCAGAAGTTTACATACACTTAGGTTGGAGTTATTAAAACTCGTTTTTCAACCACTCCACAAATTTCTTGTTAAAAAACTATAGTTTTGGCAAGTCGGTTAGGACATCTACCTTGTGCATGACACAAGTAATTTTTCCAACAATTGTTTACAGACAGATTATTTCACTTATAATTCACTGTATCACAATTCCAGTGGGTCAGAAGTTTACATGCACTAAGTTGACTGTGCCTTTAAACAGCGTGGAAAAATCCAGTAAATGTCGTCATGCCTTTAGAAGCTTCTGATAGGCTAATTTACATAATTTGGGTCAATTGGAGGTGTACCTGTGGGTGTATTTCAAGGCCTACCTTCAAACTCAGTGCCTCTTTGCTTGACATCATGGGAAAATCTAAAGAAATCGGCCAAGACCTCAGAAAAAAAATGTGTAGACCCCCTCAAGTCTGGTTCATCCTTGGGAGCAATTTCCAAACGCCTGAAGGTACCACGTTCATCTGTACAAACAATAGTACGCAAGTATAAACACCATGGGACCACCCAGCCGTCATACCGCTCAGGAAGGAGACGCGTTCTGTTTCCTAGAGATGAACGTACTTTGGTGCGACAAGTGTAAATCAATCCCAGAACAACAGCAAAGGACCGTGTCAAGATGCTGGAGGAAACAGGCACAAAACTATCTATATCCACAGTAAAACGAGTCCTATATCGACATAACATGAAAAGCTGTGTGTCTTCCAAATGGACAATGACCCCAAGCATACTTCCAAAGTTGTGGCAAAAAAGGCTTAAGGACAACAAAGTGAAGGTATTGGAGTGGCCATCACAAAGCCCTGACCTCAGAACTGAAAAATTGCGTGCGAGCAAGGAGGAATACTAACCTGTGTCACGTTCTGACCATAGTTCTTTTGTGTTTTCATTGTTTTAGTGTTGGTCAGGACGTGAGCTGAGTGGGCATTGTGTGTCTAGTTTTCACGTTTCTATGTTTGGCCTGATATGGTTCTTAATCAGAAGCAGGTTTTAGTCATTGTCTCTGATTGGGAACCATATTTAGGTAGCCTGTTTTGTGTTGGGGTTTGTGGGTGGTTGTCTTCTGTCTTTGTGTTCTATGCACCAGATAGGACTGTTTTGGTTTTGACACATTTGTTATTTTGTATTTTGTAGTGTTCACGGTTTTGTCGTTATTAAACATGATGAACACTAACTACGCTGCATCTTGGTCCGATCCCTGCAACACCTCCTCTTCAGACGAAGAGGAGGAAATCTGCCGTTACAACCTGACTCAGTTACACCAGCTCTGTCAGAAGGAATGGGCCAAAATTCACCCAACTTATTGTGGGAAGCTTGTGGAAGGCTACCCAAAACGTTTGACCCAAGTTAAACAATTTAAAGGCAATGCTACAAAATACTAATTGAGTGTATGTAAACTTCTGACCCACTGGGAATGTGATGAAAGAAATTAAAGCTGAAATAAATCACTCTCTACTATTATTCTGTCAACGTCGTGTGTATAGGTGGCAGGGAAGTCAGGCGCAGGAGAGTAAACGAAGTGTAGATGGAGACTTTTAATAAATGTCCATGACATGCTCCAAACACGAGAAATATACATACATCAAATAAAAATGGGTACGAGGACCCGTCGCGCACCTATACACCAATAAAACAACACTTGACATAAAACAATCTCTGACAAACACATGAAGGGAAATAGAGGGTTAAATACACAACAGGTAATGAATGGGATTGACAACAGGTGTGTGGGAAGACAAGACAAAACCAATGGAAAATGAAAAATGGATCGATGATGGCTAGAAGGCCGGTGAAGTCGACCGCCGAACACCGCCCGGACAAGGAGAGGCAACGACTTCGGAAGAAGTCGTGACATATTCTGACATTTCACATTCTTAAAATAAAGTGGTGAACCTAACTGACCTAAGACAGGGAATTTTTACCTGGATTAATTGTCAGGAATTGTGAAAAACTGAGTTTAAATGTATTTGGCTAAGATGTATGTAAACTTCTGACTTCAACTGTATCTTATATTTGAGATTCTTCAAAGTTGCCACCCTTTACCTTGATGGCAGCTTTGCACACTCTTGGCATTCTCTCAACCAGCTTCATGAGGTAGTCACCTGGAATGCATTTCAATTAGCAGGTATAGCCTTGTTGAAAGTTAATTTGTGGAATTTCTTTCCTTCTTAATGTGTTTGACCCAATCAGTTGTGTTGTGACAAGGTAGGGGTGGTATACAGAAGATAGCCCTATTTAGTAAAAGACCAAGTCCATATTATGGAAAAAACTGTTCAAATAAGCAAGGAGAAACGACAGTCCATCATTACTTTAAGACATGAAGGTCAGTCAATCCAGAAACTTTACTTTGAAAGTTTCTTCAAATGCAGTAGCAAAAACCAGCAATCGCTATGATGAAATTGACATGATTGATTGACTGTAGGGGAGGGCGGTTCTTTCTTTATAAACACAAACTCACTTCCTTGACAACTTCCTTCACAACAGCTCTGCACAATATTGTTGTATGGCGGTATTATACATTTTATATTGTGGATATGTAGTGGTGTAATAATGTTATATGATGTACTGTTTTATATTTTGTTTTATGTGTGATGTAAGTGCCTTAAAGTGTGTGGACCGCAGGAAGAGTAGCTTCTGACTTGGCATCATCTAATGGGGATCCCTAACAAATATAAATGGCTATATTGAAATTGTTTGTTGGCACCGCCAAGGCTGTTTCCCTTCTGCCGCTATTGTAGAACAGCCCTCCAAATGATAAAAGGAAACTGGAGATGCCATTGCTCATCATTACATGGAAATGTAAGGTATTGGCTGGGATATCATCTTATAGGGAGAGGAGACCCGGGCCATGTTTATTTGATTTGATTTATATGATTGGGGCTGTAGATCAGCCTGTAGACTAGACGCCTGCTGCACACACCTGTTCATGGAGGGCTATCATTCATTCTGCAGAGCAAGTGCTGGCTATTGATAGTCTGTGTATTTTACCATGCCTGCCAAGTGAGAGAGAGAGACTGACTGGCTCACTGACTCAGAATCAGACCCAGTAGCTACATTGTGTATACATCTTGTCATCCACTCCCAGCATATTGTCCTTTCTTATTTCCCCCTCTCAGTATTCTGCCGCAGTGCTCAAGGTCACACGTAGCACCTGGAATTTTGTTGGAGTTGACTGAAGAACTGACCACTCTGCTCGGTGAAAAACAGCTTACTACTTGCTCTAGTCTCTCAAACTGTAGTGTTGATGCTCTTTACATTTTAACTGTCCCTCCTGGCCTGTGGAATAGATCTATCCATGTGGCCATTTTATACTCTGGGTTTTATTGTGTTTTACAGGCCTGGCCCTCTATAAATATGACGTTTATTATTCATGGACTGTGGTGAGAAAGAGAGCGTAGAGTTCTGACTGAGTTTGTGTTTTTGGCAGGCTTCAGGGCTTTCCTACTCTGAGACTGACCTGTGAGTGCGGAACAGACACTGTCTCCCTCTTCACCCCCAGAGCAACGGTAAGAACCACACACACACACACACACACACACACACACACACACACACACACACACACACACACACACACACACACACACACACACACACACACACACACACACACACACACACACACACACACATACACACACACACACACACACACACACAGAGGACTCCCATCTGTTTCAGGACCTGTTTCATCTGTTTCAGGACCTGTTTAACGCATTATCAAAGGGAACAAGACACTGTAATTACACCTACCAGAGATATAATACCAGTGCCCTCTCAGTCACCATCGATGTGTTTGCACAATGAACTTCGATTCAGTTGCACTGTAATCAGCATTAGCTCCTCTAGCTCAACCCCCTCTCCTCTGATATGCACTGTTGCACCTTTGACAGCCCTACTGCTTGCTCTGCAGTGAGTATGGTTACATGCACACAATAATGTGATTATTGTGCATAATCAGATGAATACAATAGTTAGATTAAAACGTTTACATGCTTTGCAAGAAGAATGATTTCCCTAATAATCATGTTTCAGTGGACACATCTGAAGTCAGGCTACCTGATGACACCGCTAAATGCAGAAAATTGCCAATCAAAATAAACGTTCTATCATGTCATTTTTGGGAAGCATATTTGATCCTGATTAAGACTTATACTGTTTGTATATACTACTTCTAAGACACATACATTCAGTTGTTCCAAAGTCAATTGACTCGTGCTAAAGAGGGAGGCTTGGTCGGCTGATCCTAGAACATGTGCAGATCATATATACCCGATTTAAAGTTTTTACATGTCCTAATAACTCAAAAGAAGTATCAAATCAAAGTTTATTCATGTGCGTCGAAAACAACAGGTGTGGACCTTACAGAGAAATGCTTACTTACAAGCCCTAACCAACAGTGCCATTTTTAAGTAAAAAATAGGTATTAGGTAAATAATAGATACGTTTTTAAGAAAAGAAAAAAGTAAAATGACAGTGAAAATAACAGTAGTGAGGCTATAAACAGGTGGTACCGGTACAGAGTCAATGTGTGGGGGCACCGGTTAGTCAGGCTAATTGAGGTGATATGTACATGTAGGTCATGTTAATAAAGTGGCTATGCATATATGATAAACAGAGAGTAGCAGCAGCGTAAAAGAGGGGATTGGTTGGTAGGGGGTGGCGGGACACAATGCAAATAGTCTGGGTAGCCATTTGATTACCTGTTCAGGAGTCTTATTGCCTGGGGGTAAAAGCTGTTGAGAAGCTTTTTGGTCCTACACTTGGCGCTCCGGTACCGCTTGCCATGCGGTAGCAGAGAGAACAGTCTATGACTGGGGTGACTGGGGTCTTTGACAGTTTTTAGGGCCTTCCTCTGACACCGCCTGGTGTAGGGGTCCTGGATGGCAGGCAGCTTAGCCCCAGTGATGTACTGGGCCATACGCACTACCCTCTGTAGTGCCTTGCGGTCGGAGGCCGACCAGTTGCCGTACCAGGCAGTGATGCAACCAGTCAGAAAACCAGTTTTAATCAGCGTATGCTTTCTTTGATTTTGACCTCATGCCATTTAAGATAAGCAAAGTAAGGTGTTTACAGCACTATTGCATAATCTGCCTACAACCATAAGCAGTTTAATATCGAATTATTACTGTCCATGTAAACATTCTCAGTGTGTCTTTAAGAAATAGCATGGTATAATCTTTTTCATCTTACAGCAAACACTCCCCAGTCAGTTGTGCTCTTATTCCCCGGGCCTTCCAAGGTGTAAGGTCCTCTCTGATAGCCACTCAGACCCCTTCCCGGTGGCTCCCCACTTCAAAGTCAAGCGTCACTAAAAAGGAGGACCAAAATTTGCCGCTAGCCAGTGCTCGGAAAGACCGGCTAACTTGTGTTTGGCTACCGATGTAGGATCTTAATTTGAGCCAGTTTGTGAATGTGAATTATGTGAATTATAATTCATATACATTTTTGTAGGGGTTATTATACATTTTTGTAGGGGTTGATACATTTTCCGTTAGGGGAAATCAAGTCTGAAATGTTAAAAGTGGAAAATACAAACTTTACTAGCCTTTTTAAAACTCAAATACACTACAAGTTTGCATTTCTTGCTTTACAGAAACATTCTTAGCAACAAAAGAGTGATCAAATGAAGATCCTTCATCTGTAGATCAAAGGTAGGGTAGCTGAACTGGCAGGCTCTGCTGCGGCAGGGCTACTGTGCCAGTCATGTGAGTGATGCGGTAAGAAGCCTGAGGCGCTGAGGTGTCAGATCCATAGCAGAGAAATCAGCAGGATGGGGGTTTGGGAATGAAGGGTCAAGGATATGGGCATCACTGTCTCTCCCTCACTGTCCCTTTTAATGCATACAAACATCCCCCTCTGGGCTTTGTGGTTTGCAGGAGATGTGTGTGTGTGTGTGTGTGTGTGTGTGTGTGTGTGTGTGTGTGTGTGTGTGTGTGTGTGTGTGTGTGTGTGTGTGTGTGTGTGTGTGTGTGTGTGTGTGTGTTTGTGTTTGTCCCAGGCCTTAGTTAGAGGTGTGTGTGTGTGAAACTGTGTGTGTGAAACTGTGTGTGGCAGAGAGTGATAGTGTGTGAAACTGTGTGTGGCAGAGAGTGATAGTGTGTGACTGTATGTATTTATGTATGTACTCTACCCTTCAAAAGTTTGGGGTCACTTAGAAATTTCCTTGTTTTTGAAAGAAAAGCAAATTTTTTGTCCATTAAAATAACCTCAAATTAATCAGAAATAGTGCGTAAACATTGTTTATGTTGTAAATGACAATTGTAGCTGGAAACGGCAGATTTTTTATGGAATATCTACAAAGGCGTACAGAGGCCCATTATCAGCAACCATCACTCCTGTGTTCCAATGGCACGTTGTGTTAGCTAATACAAGTTTATCATTTTAAAAGGCTAATTGATCATTAGAAAACCCTTTTGCAAATATGTTAGCACAGCTGAAAACTGTTGTCCTGATTTAAAGAAACAATAAAACTGGCCTTCTTTAGACGAGTTGAGTATCAGGAGTATTCCATGCGAGAAATTGCCAAGAAACTGAAGATCTTGTACAACGCTGTGTACTACTCCCTTCACAGAACAGCGCAAACTGGCTCTAAGCAGAATAGAAAGAGGAGTGGGCCCCGGTGCACAACTGAGCAAGAGGACAAGTACATTAGAGTGTCTAGTTTGAGAAACACACGCCTCACAAGTCCTCAACTGGCAGCTTCATTAAATAGTACCCGCAAAACACCAGTCTCAACGTCAACAGTGAAGAGGTGACTCCGGGATGCTGGCCTTCTAGGCAGAGTTCCTCTGTCCAGTGTCTGTGTTCTTTTGCCAATCTTTTATTTTTATTGGCCAGTCTGAGATATGGCTTTTTCTTTGCAACTTTGTCTAGGCCCGCATCCCGCTTTTCTTTCAAAAACAAGGACATTTCTAAGTGACCCCAAACTTTTGAACGGTAGTGTATGTATTTACAGGTACAGTTGAAGTCGAAAGTTTACATACACCTTATCCAAATACATTTAAACTCAGTTTTTCACATTTCCTGACAATTAATCCAAGTAAAAAATCCGTCTTAGATCAATTAGGATCATCACTTTATTTTAAGAATGTGAAATGTCAGAGTAATAGTAGAGAATTATTTATTTCAGCTTTTATTTCTTTCATCACATTCCCAGTGGGTCAGAAGTTTACATACACTCAATTAGTATTTGGTAGCATTGCTTTTAGCAGTGTTTAACTTGGGTCAAACGTTTCGAGTAGCCTTCCACAAACTTCCCACAATAAATTGGGTGAATTTTGGCCCATTCCTCCTGACAGAGCTGATGTAACTGAATCAGGTTTGTAGGCCTCCTTGCTCGCACACGCTTTTTTTCTGCCCACAAATTTTCTATAGGATTGAGGTCAGGGCTTTGTGATGGCCACTCGAATACCTTGACTTTGTTTTCCTTAAGCCATTTTGCCACAACTTTGGAAGTATGCTTGGGGTCATTGTCCATCTGGAAGACCCATTTGCGACCAAGCTTTAACTTCCTGACTGATGTCTTGAGATTTTGCTTCAATATATCCACATCATTTTCTTTCCTCATGATGTCATCTATTTTGTGAAGTGCACCAGTCCTTCCTGCAGCAAACCACCCCCACATCATTATGCTGCCACCCCGTGCTTCACTGTTGGGATGGTGTTCTTCGGCTTGCAAGCCTCCCCCTTTTTCCTCCAAACATAACGATGGTCATTATGACCAAACAATTCTATTTTTGTTTTATCAGACCAGAGGACATTTCTCCAAAAAGTACGATCTTTGTCCCCATGTGCAATTGCAAACCGTAGTCTGGCTTTTTTATGGCGGTTTTGGAGAAGTGGCTTCTTCCTTGCTGAGCGGCCTTTGAGGTTGTGTCGATATAGGACTCGTTTTACAGTGGATATAGATACTTTTGTACCTGTTTCCTCCAGCATCTTCACAAGGTCCTTTGCTGTTGTTCTGCGATTGATTTGCCCTTTTCGCACCAAAGTACGTTAATCTCTAGGAGACAGAACGTGTCTCCTTCCTGAGCGGTATGACGCCTGCGTGGTCCCATGGTGTTTATACTTGCATACTATTGTTTGTACAGATGAACGTGGTACCTTCAGGCGTTTGGAAATTGCTCCCAAGGATGAACCAGACTTGGCTGATTTTCTGAGGTCTTGGCTGATTTCTTTTGATTTTTCCATGTCAAGCAAAGAAGCACTGAGTTTGAAGGTAGGCCTTGAAATACATCCACAGGTATACCTCCAATTGACTCAAATGATTTCAATTAGCCTATCAGAAGCTTCTAAAGCCATGACATAATTTTCTGGAATGTTCCAAGCTGTTTAAAGGCAGTCAACTTAGTGTATGTTAACTTCTGACACATATGGAATGATGTAGTAACCAAAAAAGTGTTAAACAAATCTAAATATATTTTTTGTAGCAACACTTTGCCTTGATGATAGCTTTGCACACTCTTGGCAATCTTTCAACCAGCTTCACCTGGAATACTTTTCCAAACTTTTCTACATATTCTGATCACTTGTTAGCTGCCTTTCCTTCACTCTGCGGTCCAACTCCTCCCAAACCATCTCAATTGGGTTGAGGTCGGGTGACTGTGGAGGTCAGGTCATCTGACCTAGTGGCCAAGATCTAAATTGCAGCTGGGCTGGAATAATACATAATGGCCTTTTCTCTTGCATTTCAAAGATGATGGTACAAAAAATACAAAGGAACGTTTTTTTATTTTCTTTGTATTATCTTTTACCAGATCTATTGTGTTATATTCTCCGACATTCCTTTCACATTTCCAAAAACTTCAAAGTGTTTCCTTTCAAATGGTACCAAGAATATGCATATCCTTGCTTCAGGGCCTGAGTTACATGCAGTTCGATTTGGGTCCGATGTCATTTTAGGCAAAAATTGAAAAAAAGGGGCGGATCCTTAAGAGGTTTTAATGATGCATTTCGAGATGGAGGGATAGCAACATTGAATCTTCCCACATTGTTTATTTATATAGTGTCAAGACCTGGACACAGGTTCTATTCTGTGGAAAGGTCGCTAGCATAAGGCGAGCTATGTCAATGCGAAAGGACGAGCAATTCAATTTGGCCCTCTGATGACATCCATTTGAAATTAAATTGGTTCCTGCACATAGTTTTCATTTTCCAGGAGTCATTGGTTCATTATGTATGCTTGGATGTGAATGCATCTCGGTCTCACCGCAATGCGAGGAGGAGCCACCCTTCCATGTGAAAGCTAATGAATGACTATAAATAAGTATTTTACAACATCTGCATTTGCAACACACATCTCCAATAAAATAGTTGTTTGATGATGTTATAAGAAATAGAATGTTCAAATCTCTTCTTTTAAGCAGTCTAATGGACATGCTTGGTGTTACAGAGGAGGCTGTTATCTTCTTTGAGCCTCTCTGATCTACTGGGAGATTGGTATTCCCTTTACAAAGGCTGAACACTGCTTGGACTGGCTGGCTGGTTGACTTTCATTGTGTGGGAATAGTAGCTACATATATATCAGCAATGACTGTACAGTACGTTCATTTTCTGGAGGAAAACCTATACACTGTATGAGCGTCAGGCAGCTGTGTGCTATGTAATAGTTTATCAGTTAAATGAGAAAACTACTGTGAGATGAAAAGGATTTTAGCTGTAAAGATTTATTAGCTCAGTATTGAGAAGTAATGAATGCAGTAGGCTTGGTGTTACGGTCGTCGTAATCCTCCTCCTCGGACGAGGAGGAGAGGCGAGAAGGATCAGACCAATATGCGGAGTGGTTTGTGTCCATGATTATTTTAATGAACAAAATCACTGAACACTTACACATACAAAACAACAAACGTGACAAAACCGAAACGAACCGACAAACAGTCCCGTGTGGCACGAATACAGACAAGAGATACAAACACCCACAGCAACCACGTGAATCACAGGCTGCCTAAGTTTGATTCTCAATCAGGGACAACGATTGACAGCTGTCTCTGATTGAGAATCATACCCGGCCGAACACAAACAACCCAACAAGAAAATAACACCTCGACAACCCACCCCAACTCACGCCCTGACCAACTAAATAAACACAAGAAAAAGGAAAAACAGGTCAGAAACGTGACACTTGGGCAGTATACCGTATGTCGGGGTATTTGGAAATCATCATCAATACCAATGTTTTTCAAGACATGTTTATATTTGTAGCTACTTTTTAAGTAAATACCTGCAGTCAACTTGTGCAATACTTTAGGAGATGAAGCAGATTGGGTTCTTCTAAGGCGTCTAGGTGTAGCAGGTAATTCTGAGTCAGGTGCAGGACACAGAGATGAGTAATAAACGTACCGCCGAACGCCGCCCGAACAAGGAGAGGGACCAACTTCGGCGGAAGTCGTGACAGTTCTTCATTTCACCTGTGACATTATTTTAAATTATTAAGCTTACCTTTGTCTGTAAATAGCACAACAGGAGAAAGTGGGAACAGTTGTCCAGCTGTGTATTGACAGGGGTCCCATTTTATATAGAAAGTCTAGTGTTTTAATGCGTCAATATAGTGATCAGGGACATTCAACTATAGTTTTCCTTCACAGAAAATAAATTATTGCAACACATTCAGCAGAAACTAGCTTCATTTTCGTCAGAACAGAAGTGCAACGCTGTTTGGCTGGCAGACACACAAGCAAATTAGCCTACAATGAAAAGCAAGGTATTTTTTGTAAAACACAATGTATGGCCATCATATTTCTAATGTTTAACATAGAAATAATGTAGCCAGCTACATTTCCTAATGTTTTGCTTATAGTTAACCTTACATTTTACCAGAGAAAAATGGGCTGGCTACACCAAGAAAGGGACCAGAGACAAGTAGCTACAGTGCACATCAGTAAAAGTGCTGTTTGCTGATATAATGCCTGTCCACTGATCGAATGCCCGTTTGTGAATTATCGTTCGAGTGGAGAAGTGCAACTGAAGCACAAAATTATTCTAATACCAAGCAGAAATTACAATAAAAAGCATTTTCGATATGCATTTACAAAACCTAGCAAGATACAGTATTTTTTTATGAGTTTAATCTTTTTTTACTGTGTGAAAAACACAGAATTCAGAACCCCGAAGTTTAACTAGCTACAGTTGAAGTCGGAAGTTTACATGCACTTAGGTTGGAGTCATTAAAACTCGTTTTTCAACCACTCTACAAATTTCTTGTTAACAAACTATAGTTTTGGCAAGTTGGTTAGGACATCTACTTTGCATGACACAAGTCATTTTTCCAACAATTGCTTACAGACAGATTATTTCACTTATAATTAACTGTATCACAATTACAGTGGGTCAGAAGTTTACATACACTAAATTGACTGTCCCTTTAAACATCTTGGAAAATTCCAGAAATTATGACATGGCTTTAGAAGCTTCTGATTGACTAATTGACATCATTTGAGTCAATTGGAGGTATACCTGTGGATGTATGTCACGCCCTGACCGTAGGTTGCTTTGTATGTTTCTATTTTTTGTTTGGTCAGCGTGTGATGTGGGTGGGCATTCTAGGTTTGAATGTCTAGGTTTTGCTATTCTAGGTTTTGGCCTGGTAATGGTCCCAATCAGAGGCAGCTGTCTATCGTTGTCTCTGATTGAGAACTATACTTAGGTAGCCTGTTTTCCCACTGGTAGTTGTGGGTGGTTATTTTCTGTTTAGTGTTTGTATCACCTGTCAGAACTGTTTTGGTTATTCCTTTTGTTATTTTATATTTAGTGTTCAGTTTTGAATAAATAATATGAACACGTATCACGCTGCACCTTGGTCCTCACCTTCTTCCGATGAATGCCGTTACAATGTATTTCAAAGCCTACCTTCAAATGCAGTGCTTCTTTGCTTGACATCATGGGAAAATCAAAAGAAATCAGCCAAGACCTCAGAAAACAAATTGTAGACCTCCTCAAGTCTGGTTCATCCTTGGGAGCAATTTCCAAACGCCTGAATGTACCACGTCCATCTGTACAAACAATAGTACGCAAGTATAAACACCATGGGACCACACAGCCATCATACCACTCAGAAAGGAGATGCGTTCTGTCTCCTAGAGATGAACGTACTTTGGTATGAATAGTGCAAATCAATCCCAGAACAACAGCAAAGGACCATGTGAAGATGCTGGAGGAAACAGGTAAAAAAGTATCTATATCCACAGTAAAATGAGTCCTATATCGACATAACCTGAAAGGCCACTCAGCAAGGAAGAAGCTACTGCTCCAAAACCGCCATAAAAAAGAAGCCAGACTACAGTTTGCAACTGCACATGGGGACAAAGATCGTACTTTTTGGAGAAATGTCCTCTGGTCTGATGAAACAAAAATAGAACTGTTTGGCCATAATGACCATCGTTATGTTTGTAGGATAAAGAGTGAGGCTTGCAAGCCGAAGATAACCATCCCAACCGTGAAGCAAGGGGGTGGCAGCATCGTTTTGTGGTGATGTTTTGCTGCAGGAGGGTCTGATTCACTTCACAAAATAGATGGCATCATGAGGCAGGAAAATTATGTGGATATTTTTTATTTCACCTTTATTTAACCAGGTAGGAAAATTGAGAACACGTTCTCATTTACAATTGCGACCTGGCCAAGATAAAGCAAAGCAGTTCGACACATACAACAACACATAGTTACACATGGAGTAAAACAAACATACAGTCAATAATACAGTGAAAAATAAGTCTATATACAATATGAGCAAGTGAGGTGAGATAAGGGAGGTGAAGGCAAACAAAATATATATAAATAAATAAAAATATAAAAAGGCCATGGTGGCGAAGTAAATACAATATAGCAAGTAAAAAAAAACACTGGAATGGTTGGTTTGCAGTGGAAGAAGGTGCAAAGTAGAGATAGAAATAATGGGGTGCAAAGGAGCAAAATAAATAAATACAGTAGGTAAAGAGGTAGTTGTTTGGGCTAAATTATAGATGGGCTATGTACAGGTGCAGTAATCTATGAGCTGCTCTGAAAGCTGGTGCTTAAAGCTAGTGAGGGAGGTAAGTGTTTCCAGTTTCAGAGATTTTTGTAGTTCGTTCCAGTCATTGGCAGCAGAGAACTGGAAGGAGAGGCGGCCAAATGAAGAATTGGTTTTGGGGGTGACCAGAGAGATATACCTGCTGGAGCGCGTGCTACGGGTGGGCGTTGCTATGGTGACCAGCGAGCTGAGATAAGGGGGGACTTTACCTAGCAGGGTCTTGTAGATGACCTGGAGCCAGTGGGTTTGGCGACGAGTGTGAAGCGAGGGCCAGCCAACGAGAGCGTACAGGTCGCAGTGGTGGGTAGTATATGGGGCTTTGGTGACAAAACGGATGGCACTGTGATAGACTGCATCCAATTTATTGAGTAGGGTTTTGGAGGCTATTTTGTAAATGACATCACCGAAGTCGAGGATTGGTAGGATGATCAGTTTTACAAGGGTATGTTTGGCAGCATGAGTGAAGGATGCTTTGTTGCGGAATAGGAAGCCGATTCTAGATTTAACTTTGGATTGATATTCTGAAGCAGCATCTCAAGACATCAGTTAGGAAGTTAAAGCTTGGTCGCAAATGGGTCTTCCAAATGGACAATGACCCCAAGCATACTTCCAAAGTTGTGACAAAATGGCTTAAGGACAACAAAGTCAAGGTATTGGAGTGGCCATCACAAAGCCCTGACCTCAATCCCATAGAAAATTTGTGGGTACACCAGCTCTGTCAGGAGGAATGGACCAAAATTCACCCAATTTATTATGGGAAGCTTGTGGAAGGTTACCTGAAACATTTGACCTAAGTTAAACAATTTAAAGGCAATGCTACTAAATACTAATTGAGTGTATGTAAACTTCTGACCGAATTGGAATGTGATGAAAGAAATAAAAGCTGAAAGAAAATGTCACGTTCCTGACCTGTTTTCTCTTGTTTTTGTATGTGTTTAGTTGGTCAGGGCGTGAGTTGGGGTGGGCATTCTATGTATTGTGTTTCTATGTTGGGTTTATTGTGTTGCCTGATATGGTTCTCAATTAGAGGCAGGTGTTTGATGTTTCCTCTGATTGAGAACCATATTAAGGTAGGCTGTTCTCACTGTTTGTTTGTGGGTGATTGTCTTCCGTGTCTGTGTATGTGCACCACACGGGACTTTCGTTTGTTCGTTCGTTTGTGTAGTCTGTACCTGTTCGTGCGTTCTTCGTCATTTGTAAGTTCTCAAGTCCAGGTCTGTCTACATCGTTTATTTGTTTTGTAGTTTGTTGAAGTGTTTTCGTGTTTCGTCGTTAAGTTAATAAATATTCATTATGTATTCACAACCCGCTGCGCCTTGGTCCGCTCATTCACCACAAGACGACCGTTACAGAAATAATTTCACATTCTTAATAAAATAAAGTGGTGGTCCTAACTGACCTATGACAGGGACTTTTTTACTTGGATTAAATGTCAGGAATTGTGAAAAACTGAGTTTAAATGTATTTGGCTAAGGTATAAATAAACTTCCGACTTCCAACTGTGTATATACTTGTCACGTTCCTGACCTGTTTTCTGTTATTTTTGTATGTGTTTAGTTGGTCAGGGCGTGAGTTGGGGTGGGCATTCTATGTTTTGTGTTTCTATGTTTAGGTGGTTCGTAATTAGCCTTATATGGTTCTCAATCAGAGACAGGTGTTTGTCTTTTCCTCTGATTGAGAACCATATAAAGGTAGGCTGTTCACACTGTTTGTTTGTGGGTGGTTGTCTCCTGGGTATGTGCACCACACGGGACTATTTCGTTTTGTCGTTCGTGTATGTAGTCTGTTCCTGTTCGTGAGTTCTTTGTGTATTTATGTAAGTTCCATGTTCAGGTCTGTCTACGTCGTTTTGTTATTTTGATAATCCTTTCAAGTGTTTATCGTGTTTCGTCTTTTCTTTAATAAATTCGTTATGTCCAACTTTCATGCTGCGCTTTGGTCCAATCCCTACTCCTCCTCTTCGGACGAAGAGGAGGAGGACAACCGTTACAATACTGTATATGTATATATTCACAGTACCAGTCAAGAGTTTGGACACACCTACTCATTCAAGGGTTTTTCTTTATTTTTACTATTTTCTACATTGTAGAATAATAGGTAAGACATCAAAACTATGAAATAACACATATGGAATTATGTATTAACCAAAAAAGTGTTAAACAAATCCAAATAGATTTTATACTCGAGATTCTTCAACGTAGCCACCTTTTGCCTTGACAGCTTTGCACACTCTTGGCATTCTCCAAACCAGCTCCACCTGGAATGCTTTTCCAACAGTCTTGAAGGAGTTCCTACATATGCTGAGCACTTGTTGGCTGCTTTTCCTTCACTCTGTGGTCCAACTCATCCCAAACCATCTCATTTCGGTTGATGCGGGTGATTGTGGAGGCCAGGTCATCTGATGCAGTACTCTCCTACTTGGTCAAATAGCCCTTACTTTTAATTTTTTTATTTCACCTTTATTTAACCAGGTAAGCTAGTTGAGAACAAGTTTTCATTTACAACTGCGACCTTGCCAAGATAAAGCAAAGCAGTGCAACTATGTGTTCTTGCCATAATATGGACTTAGTCTTTTACCAAATAGGGCTATCTTCTGTATAACACCCCTACCTTGTCACAATCAATCAAATATATTTATAAAGCCCTTCTTACACAGCCTGGAGGTATGTTGGATTATTGTCCTGTTGAAAAACAAATTATAGTTCCACTAAGCGCAAACCAGATGGGATGGCGTATCGCTGCAGAATGCTGTGGTAGCCATGCTGGTTAAGTGTGCCTTGAATTCTAAATAAATCACAGACAGTGTCACCAGCAAAGCACCATCACACCTCGGTGGGAACCACACATGCTGCGATAATCCGTTCACCTACTCACCTACTATGGGTCTCACAAAGACACCGCGGTTGGATCAAAAAATCGCAAATCTGGACTCATCTGTCCAAAGGACAGATTTCCACGGGTCAATGTCCATTGCTCGTGTTTCTTGGCCCAAGCAAGTCTCTTCTTCTTATTGATGTCCTTTAGTAGTGGTTTCTTTGCAGCAATTCGACCATGAAGGCCTGATTCACGCAGTCTCCTCTGAACAGTTGATGTTGAGATGTGTCTGTTACTTGAATTCTCTGAAGCATTTATTTGGGCTGCAATCTGAGATGCAGTTAACTCTAATGAACTTGTCCTCTGCAGCAGAGGTAACTCTGGCTCTTTCTTTCCTGTGGCGGGCCTCATGAGAGCCAGTTTCATCACAGCACATGATGGTTTTTGCGACAGCATTTTAAGAAACTTTCAAAGTTCTTAAAATGGTCCAAATTGACTGACCTTCGTGTCTTAAAGCAATGATGGACTGTCATTTCTCTTTGCTTATTTGAGCGGTTCTTGCCATAATATAGACTTAGTCTTTTACTAAATAGGGCTATCTTCTGTATACCACCCCTACCTTGTCACAATCAATCAAATGTATTTATAAAGCCCTTCTTACATCAGCTGATGTCACAAAGTGCTGTACAGAAACCCAGGCTAAAACCCCAAACAGCAAGCGGTGCAGATGTAGAAGCATGGTAGAAGCACAACACAATTGATTGGCTCTAAACGCATTAAGAAGGAAAGACATTTGAGAAATTAACTTTTAACAAGGAACACCTGTTAACTGAAAAACATTCCAGGTGACTACCTCACGAAGCTGGTTGAGAGAATGCCAAGAGTGTGTAAAGCTGTCATCAAGGCAAAGGGTGGCTAATTTGAAGAATTTTAAATATAAAATATAAGTTGATTTGTTGAACACTTTTTTGGTTACTACATGATTCCATGTGTTATTTTATAGTTTTGATGTCTTCACTACTATTCTACAATGTAAATGTGCATATATATGTGTGTATGTGATGGGATGTATAGACATTATGGACAGTATGTGGATAGAATATTTAGTATATCTGTGTGCGTGTGTGCGTGTGTGTGACAGTACCAAGACTATAACACTGGCTTCAACTTGGCTGCCTCGATTGAGACAAACATGCCTTCTTTTAGAACGGTGGCTGGGTAAAGAATACATTCAAATCCTGACCCCAATCACCCCTCTCTCCGACCGCCCACAAGGTGAGCTCTTCACTGGCGTATCCTCTTCACACAAACAAACGGTACTGGGGATAAATCTCAGGCCTTTGGAACATAACTACATTCATCATGCAGTGCTTACTGTAGGTCTAGACAGAACGCATAATGACTGGAAAAGGATTTCAAAGGTGAACAAATCTCATCTCGAGAAGAGACGTTTGCGACTATAAGAATATTCCCAGTGCTTACACTTGCAGTATATTTGGACTTTTCGTTTTGTTTTTCTAAGTGCTGTCTTCACTCATTGTAGCCTAAATCGGATTTGATCCGAATGTCAGAAACAACATGTTGTGTAAAGTGAGTAGAGATGTTGACTGTGTGCTGTAGCCAAGGTCATATACAGTATCGTCTATGATATACTGTACTCCTTGTCATTATTGTCATTATTGCATTACAGTCTCATGGAATGAAAGTGTACCCAAAAGCTCTTCAGCCCAGCTTGAACAAAAAGGGCAATCAATCGCTCAATTTAGGGACTTGATAATGCAAGAAAAGCTTTCCTTAGCCCGGGACCTTTCAACAGGTGACTCTCCCAGACAAAACTAAAGAAGCACTCTGTGTATAACTAAGTTTGTATGTTGGCCACAATAAGCTGGTAAGGCATGTGCTGCTCTATGCCAAGAAAAAAATATATAGGATTATTACTTATTTGTTTTTCTTGTGCTATGTGATAAATGACGCGCAATGTCGTCAGGGGTACGTCAAATAAAAATGTGATTAATTTATTTATTGTTTACATTTTATTTTCTTGACATTTTCAAACAGTCCATTTATATTTTCTAACGGGGCTATACATTTTGGTGAGTTTATTTTCTTGCCTGAGTAGCCTCATTTCACTGACAAAAATCAAATTAAAACAAATTAAAATCTACTGTAAAGCGAAATAACAACACAATGTCAAATACAGGTAGCCAGGTACTTATCAGACTAGAATGGACATATAATCAAAGACTGGTGGAGGGGTGAATCTGCTCTGATTACAGTGTAATAATGTGTGGTGAAATCACGGAGTGCTACCTCATATCTGTCAGAAGGCCAGGCACTGTAGCTGTGCTGATTTATGTAAAACACGTCTGTAGATCTCTGCTCAATGGAGCATTAGAAACTGGAACAGAAATCAATGAGCAGCCTTAACTATGCTGTTACATTCTACATGGGAGGCAATGGCAATCATAGACAGGGAGTGCACTACACCATTGTTCACATTTCCAATAAATGTGATGATCAATAGTTGTAGGCACATCTAGATATCTTTGGCTTCCTCTGTCTGTCTTGAATATACATTTTAGATATCAGCTCAAAAGGGAGTGTGGAGATCTGGGGCCTCATTCTCCCCTGTTACTATTCCCCAGGTCGTTGCTGCAAATGAGAACGTGTTCTCAGTCAACTTACCTGGTAAAATAACGGTAAAATAAAAAAATAAAAAAAATAAACCGTGTGTAAGTACAAAATATACCCTAAATTGTGTGTGAGCCAGTTTTCACGCAAAGGTTGGCATTTATAACAATGTAACTTGATGTGAGAATGTGCTCACCTCCCTGCAAATTTTAGACCGAAAACAGGGAATTTTTACTATGATTAAATGTCAGGAATTGTGAAAAACTGAGTTTAAATGTATTTGGCTAAGGTGTATGTAAACTTCCGACTTTAACTGTAGGTGAGAAGCCTGACCACGGAGATGGGGGCGAGAAGGTGATGAAGCCTACTCGATGAAGCCTAGCTGTAACCGAAAACAACTGACATTTGACAGTTTTAGGTGAGGGAGAAAGTGTGGTGGAACAAGTATTGTTAGCATTGTTAAGTATCTTGCTAGCTGATCGAATTCTCCGTTAGCTAGCCAGAGAAATGTTGAGCAATATTAGCCAATTTAACTGATCAAACAATTGAGTTTATGGTGTGAAAATTAGCTGGCTAATAGTCAGACAGCTAACGTTACAACATCAGATGCGCTAACGTCAGTAACCAAACCAATTCACTATAGTATTAACAGGTTAACGACTCCTTGCCATTCCTCAAGTTATAACGCGTTAACGTCAACTCACCCCATTCCATACAAATGTGCGCAACCGCGACATTCAAACGAGGCTACAAAGAAAACTAATGGGACTGTAGCGACTGTGTTGACTTCAAATTCTGGGGTATGAACTACGTTTCAGTTCAAGCATTGATCGACATGGTAAGGGCTCTATAGTATTGGAAAAAAGTTGAAAAAACGGACCATGACGTGTCATGCCGTAACGTACAGCACGCATAAAGCTACTCTTTCTGTCTTACAATCTCTAATCCACCAGGTGTAGCACTTCTCTCATCATTTAAAAACAAGAAATGGACAGTGTCGGAGGTAAGGGGCTGGATACCTAGTCATATTTTGCATCGTCACTGCAAGCGATAACGACTCTCAAAAAAACTGTTTACTTCTGAAGATCACTTTAGCACCGTCCTAAAAACCCGATTCAAATTCGACACAAACCTTCAAATAGGTATGTAATCACACATTATATAAACTCTTTATAGTGTTTTATTTACATTTTAGAGGCGATAAGGTGATATGTTGGACAGATGGAGTGAAAAAAAGCAATTTTCCCACACAACATCTCTCCTTCTCACTATCACGCATTAGTTTCGCTTCCCCACCCGCCGTTTTTAAAAAGACCCGACGGGGCTCATTGCCTTCTTGAATCATTCAGAAATGGGCAGCGTTTAGGTCATGTCATTTATTCTGTTGGAAAGGGGAGAAAGTGTGCTTTACAATGGTATTGACGTTACAGTTGATCTGGAAGTATTACATTTTTGGGGCGCTAAAATAAAGTCAATTGTACGGACCAAGGCGATGTACAAAAGTGAGTGAGTTTACGTTAGTTGCTTACTGGACCCTGGCAATCTGTGTGAAATGTTAACTAGCTAACTACTATCTGTAAACTGACGTTTTCCCTCTAAAGTATGTGGTAAATTTTCAGAATGAGAGAATTAAGTGAAAATGAGGCGTTGCTTGTTAACTTCTTGCCGCACGGATCCCTTTAGCGGGATCATTTTCGTAAACAACCGCTGAATTGCAGAGCGCCAAATTCAAAAATAATACAAAAAATATTTATAATCATGAAATCACAAGTGAAATATACCAAAACACAGCTTAGCTTGTTGTTAATCCACCTATCGTGTCAGATTTTGAAAATATGCTTTACAGCGAAAGCAATCAGAACAACTGATTGCCCACCTCAACAGCCCCTTCACATTACATTCCATGCAGTTTGGCTTCAGAGCGAAACACTCCACAGAAACGGCCAACTGCTTTTCTTCTGGAAAATGTGAAGTCCAAGATGGACAAAGGGGGCGTTGTTGGGGCTGTGTTTCTGGACCTAAGGAAGGCTTTTGATACTGTTAGCCATGAGATTCTCATCACAAAATTGTCCAAGTTCAACTTTTCCCCCGATGCCTTGAGATGGATGAAATCATACCTTGAAGGCAGAACTCAGTGTGTCAGAGTGAGCAATGAGCTGTCGCCCACTCTTAGCTATGATGTGGGTGTGCCCCAAGGGTCAATACTGGGGCCCCTCCTGTTCAGCCTGTACATTAATGATCTGCCTTCTGTCTGTACTGGGTCTGAAGTTCAAATGTATGCAGATGATACAGTGATATATGTGCATGCAAAGAGCAAACAACAAGCTGCACAAGAACTCACTACTGTAATGGTCCAGGTTACAAAGTGGCTCAGTGACTCGTGTTTGCATCTCAATGTGAAAAAAACTGTTTGCATGTTCTTCACAAAGAGGGCAACAGATGCTACTGAGCCAGATGTCTATGTGTCAGGGGAGAAGCTCCAGGTGGTATCTGATTTTAAGTACCTTGGCATCATACTTGATTCCAACCTCTCTTTTAAAAAGCATGTGAAAAACGTAATTCAAATAACCAAATTCAACCTAGCTAATTTCCGATTTATACGAAATTGTTTGACTACAGAGATAGCAAAACTACTTAACATACCCCACTTAACATACTGCTTGACTAGTTGGGCACAAGCTTGCTGTACAACAGTAAGACCTATTCAGTCTGTCTACAAACAGGCTCTCAAAGTGCTTGATAGGAAGCCCAATAGCCATCATCACTGTCACATCCTCAGAAAGCATGAGCTCCTGAGTTGGGAAAATCTTGTGCAATACACTGATGCATGTCTTGTATTCAAGATTCTAAATGGCTTGGCTCCCCCTCCACTCAGTATTTTTGTTAAACAGAAAACCCAAACATATGGCAGCAGATCCACAAGGTCTGCCATGAGAGGTGACTGTGTAGTTCCCCTAAGGAAAAGCACCTTTAGTAAATCCGCTTTTTCTGTGAGAGCTTCCCATGTCTGGAATACACTGCCATCAGACACACATAACTGCACCACATATCACACTTTCACAAAATGCTTGAAGACATGGCTAAAGGTCAATCAGATTTGTGAACATGGTCCCTAGCTGTGTGTTGCCACTTTCCATGTGTGTTGTCTGTAACTTGTGAGGTGTGGAAACACTTTGTTGCTTTTATGAATTTTGTCTTGCTGCTTTTTGTTCTATGTTGCTCTGCCTGTATGCTACGTCTTGCTTGTCCTATGTTGCTATGTCTGTATGCTATGTCTTGTTCTATGTTGCTATTGTCTATATTGTAATTGTTTTTAATAACCTGCCCAGGGACTGCGGTTGAAAATTAGCCGGCTGGCTAAAACCGGCACTTTTACTGAAACGTTGATTAATGTGCACTGTCCCTGTAAAAATAAAATAAACTCAAACTCAAACTCAATCCAAGCGTTTGTGAGTTTATCAATCACTAGACAAAACAGCCCCAAATTAGCTTGGTCACGAAAGTCAGAGAAGCAATAAAATGAATCGCTTACCTTTGATAATCTTCAGATGTTTGCACTCACGAGACTCCCAGTTACATAATAAATGTTATTTTTGTTCGATAAAGATTAGTTTTATAACCAAAAACCGCCATTTGGTTTGCGCGTTATGTTCAGAAAACCACAGGCTCATTCCGGTCCTGAAAGGCAGACGAAAATTCCAAAAAGTATCCGTAATATTCGTAGAAACATGTCAAACGTTTTTTATAATCAATCCTCAGGTTGTTTTTAAACAAGTAGATTCAGGGATGAAGTGTAGCTGGAGCTGCGCCAGGCTTAAGCTGGATGCCACCTGTACACAGGCAGAAAGTGTACAATGTAATAATGTGTAGCCCAAATATATTGCTTTTGTTGTGTTGAACTTGACAGTAACACTTGTGTGTGAGTGAGGGGGGTTTATTACATGTTTTACTCAGTGAACGTTATTTTTGCACACATGTAGCCTTGTGCACTTGAACAATGTCTAGTATAGTGGCCACTATAATAGAGCAAAAATAGAATGCCTGTTTGTTTCATTCTCTCATTCTACTTTAAGATGTTTTTTTCCTATGTGCAATATTTAGATGTGTGTGGTCACAAGTGTTCTATTATAAAGGTTGTCATGGCAATATATATATTTTTTACCTTATTTAACTCAAGTCAGTTAAGAACAAATTTTTATTTACAATGACGGCCTAGGAACAGTGGGTTAACCACCTTGTTCAGGGGCAAAACGACAGATTTTGACCTTGTCAGCTCGGGATTCGATCTAGCAACCTTTCGGTAACTGGCCCAATGCTCTAACCACTAGGCTACCTGCCGCCCCGTGTATTGTGTATTGTATTGTTTTTTCTCAAGACTTGTGTCATTTGCAGTAAAATCTATGCAAAAAATAACATCGGATTGCTTTCTTTACATTTTTTTGCTGTGAGTTAGGTTCACATTAACCACTTTTTATTTTACACACAGAGACTGATCATGTAGATCATATTCTTTGTTGTTTAATTAGTTCAACCCTGCATTTCCCCCAAGCAGGAATTTTTTGCATCTTTCAGTGAAAAAAAAGTTTGAGTCGACATAGACTGTAGGAAATGCTTGGACAACTATCCTTTTTTTAAATTGTCCTGGGTCCTCAACCCTGGATATTTCGATTGTATGCTGCCAGAGAGTTCAAAAGTTAAGACGTGTATAGGGTTTAGTGAGTATTACTGGTTAGCTTCTAATGGCCTTACACAGACATGGTCAACAAATAAACTAATTGCTGATAGATGTTAGTGAGAGAGGAACTGTCTAACGACTTGACATAAGAATGTAACGGATTAGTACAAGGATTACGAATGTCTCTTGTCTTATCACCAGCACCAGCCCCACCAGTTTGCCAACGCCGGCAATGAACCAGAGCTTTCTCAGGGTATGACAGTACTTTTTCTAATGTAATACATTTTAAGCACCATCATTACACTTACAGCTGACTGACGTCTCGCCCATTGTGTATCTGTTGATCCTGGCTTTCCTGGTATTCAGTTAAAAGTTAGTATCTCATAATCATGGACAGACTAATCCAAATGCAGCATGACTGTTTTTGAAAGTGCATTAAATGAAAACAGTCTGATCTGTGATCCTTTAGAGAGCTGTGTGTCAGGCATTGAGGGATTATGTCCAGGTTTTCGTGCAGACATGTGCGTCGCCGGGCCGCTGAGGAGTGAGTAAGAGAGAGAGGTGTGGGTTAATGTGCTGGGCTGGAGCAGAGCGGTGGTGAGTGTTTTAGCTGTGGCATTTTGACATATAGGGGCCTTCTGTTCCGTAAAGCCATCGGAAGGTCCAAAGCAGGGCTTTCTCTCACTGTGTGTGTCTGAGTATCTGACTCTCTTTGTATGTGTGTGTGTGACATCCTGTCTTCTGCCCTTCTGTCCCCAGTCCCTCGCTGCCTCCGATAATTCAATCAGAGCTTATCACTGGACAAGAATCATACCCATGTCTACCTTGATGGTGTGACCACAGCCTATCTGGCGCCTAGGCCGCAGCTGAGGCAGCTCTATTAACACTACAATGTTCCTTAGATGTAAACCGACAGTCAACCTGATCATACTCAGTCTTACCTCTCCGTCTATGCTTACAGTAATAGGTTACATATTTGATATCTAGTGATATCCAATTTACTGTATCTGGTATTGTTTCTCTGGTTATCATGTCAGTGTCCTTCAAAAAATATGGTATGTTGACATTACTTTAAACAAATATCCCTCAATAATAGGTTACATATTTGTGATCCAACATTATCCAATCTGCTGTACCTTCCATTGTATCATGTTTTGAGGGAGCGTGCAATTGGCATGCTGATTGCAGGAATGTCCACCAGAGCTGTTGCCAGAGAATTGAATGTTCATTTCTCTACCATAAGCTGCCTCCAACGTCATTTTAGAGAATTTGGCAGTACATCCAACCGGCCTAACAACCGCAGACCACGTGTAACCATGCCAGCCCAGGACCTCCAAATCCGGCTCCTTTACCTACGGGATCATTTGAAACCAGCCACCCGGACAGCTGATGAAACTGAGGAGTATTTCTGTCTGTAATAAAGCATTTTGTGGGGGAAAAAATAATTCTGATTGGCTGGGCCTGGCTCCACAGTGGGTGGGCCTGGCTCCCAAGTGGGTGGACCTATGCCCTGCCTAGTCATGTGAAATCCATAGATTAGGGCCTAATGAATTTATTTCAATTTACTGATGTCCTTAAATGAACTGTAACGTTTATATTTATATTCAGTATATACATACTGAGTGTACAAAACATTAAGAACACCAGCTCTTTCCATGACAGACTGACCAGGTGAAAGTTATGATCCCTTATTGACGTCACCAGTTAAATCCACTTCAATCAGTAGATGAAGGGGAGGAGAAAGGATTTTTAAGTCTTGAGACAATTGAGACATGGATTGTGTATGTGTGCATTTCAGAGGGTGAATGGGCAAGACAAAACATTTTAGTCCCTTTGAACGGGTATGGTAGGATGTGCCAGGCGTAGGGGTGTTGCGGTGACCGTATTACCGCCACACCGGCGGTCACGAGTCATGAAGCCAGTCAAATTCCACGTGCCTATTTAGTCACGGTAATTAGGCTACGCCAAGCTCTGATGCTGCTGATGGTCATTAGTAACCTACCAAACTTGCTAACTGCCTGCTACTCAGCACACTATTGTCCCTCTAATCACTCTGACATCATTGCAAATGTAATCGAAAATCGAATCAAACACTTAATGAGAGCCCATGAGCTCATGTTGCTCAACATTTCTATAGGCTATGCAATTGCGTGAGAAAACAGAGTGATGACCTCTATTAAAAAGAGGAGGGTCCCATCAGCTTTCTAAAGGCTAGGACTACCAGATTTATTGTCAACATTCCTAAGATTCAGCAAATATTAAGCACATTCCTTTTCTTTATAGCCTACCTGGCTGGCATGAAAATGAACTACAGGGAAAAGTGTCCTCAATTTGTTATTTAAGTGCAGAGATGACATGTATTTTTCCCCGCTGCCCCTGTTTCGAGACAAGTGCATGATAATGGTCCATTCTAAATGAAAACGAATGATTGTACTACTGTGACAGTATAAAAGGCCTATGTGACAATCAGACATGTGGCAGGCCTATATTTCCAGTGATGTGAGATCGGGGACCACCTTTTACCCAAGATGTATACAGAGTCCCAGCAGGTCCCAATTTGCTCCTCACACCTCTGTCTTGGCCTTCGGTGTTTACAGATCTGTAAGGTGTAAGCAAAATTATTGTAATTCAGTTCCACCACTAAACGGTTTATTCCTATCCAGGCATTGAAAGGGTAGTGCCAAGGGGGAGGGGTAGGGAGTAAATTGAGACGGACTGTTACTGTCCTCCAGCATCCATTCTATAGAGGAGAACCTCTCAACGCCCGCCCGTACAGATTTATACAGTACAGTCAGCTTTGAATATGGAGATTATGGGGCGGGGGAAAGACTGTCTGTCTACCCCACCCCCAGTACAGTACCTACTCTGGGAGGTTCTGGTCTGTTGGTGTCCGGGGGGGGGGGGGGGGGGGGTTGGATGGTGGGTGGGCTAGGCTCCCTTTGTCTGCCGATCATCTACCAGCCTAAGAGGATTACAGCATGTTACGACATTAAACTAGAAGCATGGTTATCAGGGGTAGCTGAGCTAAGCGAACTACAGAAGGCACACTTACTGAATGCAGCTTTCTGTGACTACAGAAGGAGGTGTTGACTGTTAATTAGACGCAGCACTATCCAAGGTTCCTCTCCTGTTTGTTCCCCTGTGTTTACCAAACATTTACGTGTGTTCTTATTCCCCTGGAGATGTTCGAGGGGGAATGAATAACTCTTTCTCAGCAGGCAGTTGCTGAATAAGTATGTGTTCTCCATCATGCAATCAGCTGGCTTATGAATTGAAATTGAAAGCAAAGCGCTGTTCAGAAGAAAGGCTTGGAGATGTTGATAGAGCTTACTCCCCTACCCGTCACATCACATCATCCTCAAACCCAGGTGCGCTAGTTCATTTACGCTTTTCAAACAACACAAAAGTCCTTTCCTGAGATTCCACTCTTACCTTTAAGAAAAGAGACGTGAATGTTTTATTTGTTTCTTGTCGAGAGCTGATAAAACAAATGTAATGTTTTTATAAGTATTGGTTGTACCCGTCTGTCGCAACCTTAGGCCACGTGCACCGTGGCCTAAGGTAGCCCCTACGGTGTCCTTTAGAATTGATCTGGTCCTACAGAAGAGTATTCATCAATATGTGAAACAGCCACTCCTCCCTAAAACTTCACAATGCAGCAATAGGTTAGCTGTAAATCAAAGGCACAATGCCCTTGACGTCTGCATTAGACCCATAAACTGGTGTATTTTTATTTGCAAGGATGAAATCCCCGGCCTAGCGACAATAGTCAGCGGCCCAGGAAGGTTAAAGACAGAGCAGAGGGCGGTATTATGATGGCAGGTGGGCCTGTCTGTCTGTTCATATTGAATGCTGATTTATATAGTCTACCTGCAGAATGGCTTTATACTGGACTTTGAGTGGTCTGCTGTCTGCAGTATGCATGGGGAGTGTCTTTCTGTCTATCTGTCTTCCTGTCTGTCTGTACAGCACTTTAACAGGTCTACCGCATGCTCGACGCATACACACACACAGATCATTTTAGGGGTTACACTCGTAGAAAAAAGGGTTATTCGGCTGTCCCCATAGAAGAACCCTTTTTGGTTCCAGGTAGAACCCATTTTGGTTCCATTTAGAACCCATTTTAGTTTCAGAGAGAACTATTTTGGGTTCCATGTAAACTGTCTGTGTAAAGGATTCTACCTAGAACCAAAAGGGTTCTACCTGGAACAAAAAAGGGTTCCTTCAAAGGTTCTATGGGGACAGCTAAAGAACCCTTTTAGGTTCTAGATGGCACCTTTTTTTCAAAGAATGTAGGGTAAAAGTTAAATCTAGACACCATTCTGTAACTTTTAAGTGTTAAAGAGCATGAAAAAGGCATGCTTTGTTAGAGATATGATGCCGTACTGTGTGTGTCCAACTGGTTTTCAGAGGGTTGTCAAAACCACACTTTGTTCTCCCCTTTCAGGGCTATTGAAGTCTGTTGAAGTCGGTTGACTAAAATTGATGTTTTATGTAATTCATTTTGAACACAAGTTCTTGACTTCACATGGATGGAGGACTGGTGCTTTTTAAAATTACTGGTACGTGCTAGAAACTCCTATCTACATTCCTTATGAAGTCCACAGAAACAACCCACAGATATCCAATAGCCTAAATACTCCAATGGAGAAACAAAAGGCAGTAGCTTTACAAGTAGATTCAGTACAGAAAAGCCTGAGACATTTAAAAAATACTCCAAATTGATTACTGTCCCATTTAGCCTAAGACTGCTGCTGATAGGTTTCCATTACCACAGGTCTGTGCCTGCCTGGTTGCTTGTAGTTTGTTACAGTCCCATTAGACAGTATGCACGGAGGTGACATTATACAAATTTAATGAAAGGGGAAGATGATTGTTATTTACAAAAATGGTTGGATCATTTGCATTGAATTGCAGTCTCAGGTATTGGCGTGGCGATATCTCATGTCAGTGGTTACCTATTAAAGGTCTCATTTCTGCTCCTCTCTTTTATTGTACATTCTCTTTTCACATACAGTGCTCTGAGACAGGGGGCCTGCGCGTGTGTGTGTGCGTGCGCGCATGTGCGCAAACGAGGGCAGACGAAGTTACGTTTATCACTGTCAAACACATTACACAAATGTTCCTTGGGCCCATGAGGCCCAGCTTTAGACAAGCAAAATCTAAAAAGTAGACATGTGATATCAATCCAATGTCTCCACGATTCTAGTGTTAGTGCTGCTCTGCTGCTGTCCTGGCCAAATCAGGAGAGAGTCATTACTTTGCCCCTGTCTGACTTGTTTGTTTTAATCTTTCCTCCTGGGTCTCTGTGTGAGACTGCTGTGTGAGCAGGAGAAGAGCACCGTGCTGTGTACTGTCAAATGAAATTGTATTGGTCACATACACATGTTTAGCAGATGTTATTGCGGGTGTAGTGAAATGCTTGTGTTCCTAGCTCCAACAATGCATCTACGGTACCAGTCAAAAGTTTGGACAGACCGACTCATTCAATGTTTTTCTTTATTTTTACTATTTTCCACATTGTAGAAACAATGAAATAACACATATGGAATCATGTAGTAAAAAGAAAAGTGTTAAACAAGTCAAAATATACAGTAGGCAGAACAAGTATTTGATACACTGCCGATTTTGCAGGTTTTCCTACTTACAAAGCATGTAGAGGTCTGTAATTTTTATCATAGGTCCACTTCAACTGTGAGAGACGGAATCTAAAAAAAATCCAGAAAATCACATTGTATGATTTTTAAGTAGTTAATTTTCATTTTATTGCATTTATTGCTCTTAAAGAAGAAGTTACAGGTCTGTGAGAGCCAGAAATCTTGCTTGTTTGTAGGTGACCAAATACTTATTTTCCACCATAAATTGCAAATAAATTCATTAAAAATCCTACAATGTGATTTTCTGGATTTTTATCTCTCATTTTGTCTGTCATAGTTGAAGTGTACCTATGATGAAAATTACAGGCCTCTCTCATCTTTTTAAGTGGGAGAACTTGCACAATTGGTGGCTGACTAAATACTTTTTTGCCCCACTGTATATGTGATGTACAGACATTATGGACAGTATGTGCATAAAATATATAGTATATCTGAGGAATATGTGGATAGAATAGTATATGTACAACAATAGTTGAATAGTATAGACTTGACTAGAATACAGTATATACAGTTGAAGTCGGAAGTTTACATACACCTTAGCCAAATACATTTAAACTCAGTTTTTCACAATTCCTGACATTTAATCCTAGTAAAAATTCCCTGTCTTAGGTCAGTTCGGATCACCACTTTATTTTTAAGAATGTGAAATGTCAGAGTAATAGAGAGTGTGATTTCTTTCAGCTTTTATTTATTTCATCACATTCCCAGTGGGTCAGAAGTTTACATACACTCAATTAGTATTTAGTAGCATTGCCTTTAAATTGTTTAACTTGATCAAACGTTTTGGGTAGCCTTTCACAAGCTCCCCACAATAAGTTGGGTGAACTTTGGCCCATTCATCCTGACAGAGCTGATGTAACTGAGTCAGGTTTGTAGGCCTCCTGGCTCGCACATGCTTTTTCAGTTCTGCCCACAAATGTTCTATGGAATTAAGGTCATGGCTTTGTGATGGCCACTCCAATGCCTTGACTTTGTTGTCCTTAAGCCATTTTGCCACAACTTTGTGTGTATGCTTGGGGTCATTGTCCATTTGGAAGACCCATTTGCGACCAAGCTTTAACTTCCTGACTGATGTCTTGAGATGCTGCTTCAATATATCCACATAATTTTCCGTCCTCATGATGCCATCTATGTTGTGAAGTGCACCAGTCCCTCCTGCAGCAAAGCACCTAACAACATGATGCTGCCACCCCCGTGCTTCACGGTTGGGATGGTGTTCTTTGGCTTGCAAGCGTCCCCCTTTTTTCCTCCAAACATAGCGATGGTCATTATGGCCAAACAGTTCTTTTTTTTTTTTTTATGGCAGTTTTTGAACAGAGGGTTCTTCCTTGCTGAGCGGCCTTTCAGATTATGTTGACATAGGACTCGTTTTACTGTGGGTAATAGGTCCTTTGCTGTTGTTCTGGGATTGAGTTGCACTTTTCGCACCAAAGTACGTTCATCTCTAGGAGACAGAACGCGTCTCCTTCCTGAGCGGAATGACGGCTGCGTGGTCCCATGGAGTTTATACTTGCGTACTATTGTTTGTACAGATGAACGTGGTACCTTCAGGCGTTTGGAAATTGCTCCCAAGGATGAACCAGACTTGAGGAGGTCTACAAATTTTCTTACAACTCAGTGTATGTTAACTTCTGACCCACTGGAATTGTGATACAGTGAAATATATGGTTAATAATCTGTCTGTAAACAATTGTTGGAAAAATTACTTGTCATGCACAAGGTAGATGTCCTAACTGACTTTCTAAAACTATAGTTTGTTAACAAGAAATTTGTGGAGTGGTTGAAAAATTAGTTTTAATGTCTCCAAGCTAAGTGTATGTAAACTTCCGACTTCAACTGTACATATTAATTGGGTAAGTGACCAGTGTTCCATTATTAAAGTGACCTGTGTTCCATGTCTGTGTACATAGGGCAGCAGCCTTTAAGGTGCAGGGATGAGTAACCGGGTGGTAGCCAACTAGTGACAGTATGCTATGTTCAGGGCAGGGTACTGGATGCAGGCCGGATAGTGATGGCTATTTAACAGTCTGATGGCCTTGAGATAGACTGAAAAAAAGCTTCTATCTGTCCAAGCTTTGATGCACCTGTACTGACCTCACCTTCTGGATGATTTCGGGGTGAACAAGCCGTGGCTCAGGTGGCTGAGGTCCTTTATGATCTTCTTGGCCTGCACCACCCTCTTGAGACCCCTGCGGTTGTGGATGGTGCAGTTGCCGTATCAGGCGTTGGTACAGCCTGACAGGATGCTCTAAATAGTGCATCTGTAAAAGTTTGTGAGTGTCTTAGGGGCCAAGCCAATTTTCTTCAGCCTCCTGAGTTTGAAGAGGTGCTGTTACCCCTTCTTCACCACACTGTGTGTGTGGGTGGACCATTTCAGATTGTCAGTGATGTGTACGCCGAGGAACTTGAAGCTTTCCACCTTCTCCACTGCGGTCCCGTCAATGTGGATGGGGGCTGCTATCTCCTGAAGTCCGCGATCAGCTCCTTTGTTTTGTTGAGATTGAAGGAGAGGTAATTTTCCCTTTTACAACTCTGCCAGGGCCATCATCTCCTCCCTGTAGGCTGTCTTGTCGTTGTTGGTAATCAGGCCTACCACTGTTGTCATCTGAAATCTTGATGATTAAGTTCCAGGCATGTGTTGCCCCGCAGTCATGGGTAAATAGGAGTACAGGCGGGGGCTGAGCACGCACCCCTTTGGGGCTGAGCACGCACCCCTTTGGGGCCCCTGTGGTCAGGATCAGCATAGTGGAGGTGTTGTTGCCTACCTTCACCACCTGGTGGCAGCCCGTTAGGAAGTCCAGAACCCAGTTGCGCAGGGCGGGGTTCATGGTGGTGATGGTTCACCTCCACAGCGCATTCATGTTCAACTCTCACAGACTCCGTATCAGCCAGGGGCTTTGCATGTCTCCCACAGCCAGCCCTCCCAACCCTCCCCAGCATTTGTCCTCAGTCTCTACACAAGTCTCACATATTTATGAGCCAGCCTCTGACTCAGTATAGCTAATGTTTTGGGTGAGCTGCTCCCATTCATCTCAGTTCATTAGAAAGCATTCAGAGCCAGGGATATTTCATTAGTTTATTGTTTCATCAGTTTAGAGGTTTCATCAGTTAAACGTCCTGCTTCGCTCCTAATAAGATCTACTGAAATTGCCCACTCTGTGGGTGGACTCCTGTAATTACTCAGAAGTGATCCAGAATGGTACATAGTAGCTACATTTACCTTGTTTGCTCCCTTCGTTACCAAACTGTGTTCCATATAGGTAATGGTTGTGTCCGAAATGGTACCATATTCCCTAAATAGTGCACTACATTTGACCAGAGAGTAGACTACCAGATAGTAGTCTACACGTCTACAAGAGCCCTTGTCAAAAAGAGTGCACTATAGGTTGCCATTTGAGATGCAACCTGGGTTTTATGCTATTTCAAAAGTGCAATATAATACACTATAACATAATATACAACAGTAGATTTTACACAGGTGTCTCCCACACTGCGAGCTTGCCTCTGTTCTCTAATAGCTACATGATATTAATGGAAAATAGGTCCTTGTTCATGGCTCTGCATTCAGCTCATTTTTTGTTGCTGTACTCGTCTGCTTTTGTCTGATTTTCATCCACGCCCCATGCTGCGAACAGTCATGCCTGGAGATAGGGTTGTGATCAGGATAGCATATACTGTATTTCTCAAAGGAATAACTCCTCCGGAAAGATAAACTCAATCTTCCAAAGCACTGCTTTTGAAGATGAATCAGACCTGGGATTAATTCCACTGAGCTTCAGTCTTTTTTTCAGTCTTTTGACTTGATTTCAATAGCAGCAATGGGAGGGCTTGTTTTGTTCATAGAAAATGTTTTATATGACACTCACACACACACACACACACACACACACACACACACACACACACACACACACACACACACACACACACACACACACACACACACACACACACACACACACACACACACACACACACACACGTTATCTCTTCTCTGCCTCAAACTTGTTAAAGGGTAACTGCGAGATTTTGGCAATTAAGCCGTTTTTCTACTTACAGTCAGATTAATTGATTGCCAGAATCTTGCGGTATTCTTTAAAGGAGTCAGGGCTTCAGAAAGTGAGGACCTCTATATGATTGTCATGTAAAATTATGAAATTTACATAGTTGCAGAATATATCTATGAATGAATTCCTACTGTATAATCTAGAATGGTAAAATTGACTCATTCTATCTCCCATGTCAAGTCTACTGTTTCAGTGCTGCGTACTGTAGTTAAAAATTAACACCTTTTACAGTTCCTGATTCTCATGTGAATCTCTCCTCTCCTGTATCTCCAGCCTTGGGGGTCCTCTTGAACTCTTCTCCTCCCTCCCTTCCTTCCTTCCTCCCTCCCACCCAGGAAACTCACTGCGTAACTCCCTCCCACTGTAAATGGGGAATAGAGTGAGGTGAATTGATGAGAGGCGTCTCTTGATGGATAATTTTGCAGGGTTGCTAGGTCTTCATTTCCCCTGTGCTGAAGCAGTTCTCTGGTTCTTTCATCACACAGCTCTCTCTCTCTCTGTCACGGCACATCGACAGCTGGAGTACTGCTGCAGCTCACATTCTATGGAGGAGTGTCAACTCTGTACCTTTTAGCCTGCTGTGTGTGTGCAAGTGCGCACATCTGTGTGTGAACTAGTAATAAAATAATTTGTGTGAAGTGATTGGTATGTTTTGCCCAGTTTTTGCCCTGGCCCCTGAACATTAAGCATTGATGATTCTTAGGTATGGCCGTTGCCTGTGAATCCAGTCCAGAATATTTTGAGGATTTCTCTTTTTTTTTTTACAAGAATTTACAAAAAATGTTTTTTGTGAAGTAAATGGGTTGTTATTGATATGTTTGCTCAGTCTTTGGGAAGTCCTGAACATTAAGCATTTATGATGCTCAGGGATAGCTATTGCCTTTGATTAAAATCAGTGCATATATGTCAAGGATTTGCTTTTGTACTCCCTGGTTTCCTGTATTTTTAAGTGTGTTATTACATATTGAATGTTATTCAGTGCAATTGATACACTTGAGTGGACTGTCCTTTTCCAACTACCCAGAGTTTGGTTACATAAATCCCTATGTAAAACATTCAAAGAACCTTACATCCTATTTGCATGCAAATTTTTCACAGTTATGTGTTGGTAAATGTAACTTGAGCTCATCTCCCGAAAGCAGCAATGATAAATAAGTGCTATGCCCTTATCCTGCTTTGTGGCGTTTGGGGAGCACGTGGGCCAGAAAATGTAGGAGGTTTGAACACAGTAACACCCTGGACTGACTGTGTACAGCCTATGACTGGCTAAACAACTTTCTCTTCTCTCCTTTCATATTCTTGCCTCCCCTCTTCTCTTCTCTCCTTCCTTCTCCTCTCCCCGCCTATCCTCTCTCCCCGCCTCTCCTCTCTCCCCGCCTCTCCTCTCTCCGTCCTCTGAGTGTAAACGAGGTCTGTAATCCAGCCAATGGGCTGAAACCAGGTTATAGGTCTGATGAAGTGAAACAGATCAGATAGCTGAAAGCCATCATTTTCAGGATGAGATTTATTGAATCAGAGTGGAGTGAGACGCACTGCACTCTCACTCTTTTGTGCTGCACTTTAGATTACTTCAGTCCATTTTGTACCTCACCTTACATGAACTGAGGCTTTTTCACTGCACGAGCTAGGAGAAATGATGGCAGAGAGTTTTGTATTAAAGTTGCATGCAGATTGGACGCCTTAGGTCTTGTGTAACGTCCCTCGGTGCATTAACCTTGGTGAGTTATGTTCTTTAGAACATCAACAAAACATCTCGTTCTATGGCTCTCTATGGCTGTCTTAGTCACAAAGTACACATTGTCAATAGAGTACTCTTGAATGAAGCAGATGGCCATATGAACAGATATAATACTGTATTTGAGTTTCCAGATGGTACCCACTCACTCTCCATGCAGGGATTGAAATGATGGCTTCATCTGAAATTGCACTACTTTACGGGGAATAGGTTACCATTTCGGACGCACCCTAAATCTGTGTGTCAAGCCAGAGAGAGCAGGGAGTCTTCTTAGTAGCCAGTCTGAGTCTATACCCGCATCTTATCATCCATTTCAATGGGGACCCACAGGTTAATTGTCTATTTGTTTTAATCATTGATTGAGTAAACCTTTGCAGAAAGTACATTTGCTTTTTCTTTTAATCTTTCACTTTAATTGATTGAAGGCGCTTTCGCAATTATTCTCCCCGAAAGCCCTACTTGCTCCCTGTTGGCTTCATCTGTTCTTCAGTGCAGCCGCAGCAATCTGACTCATTTAAAGATTTCACTTCCAACTTCCCCCACAGTGCATTAGTGAAATCTGCCGCCCCAGTGCTCTGGTGGTGGGTAGAGTACAGTAGTGGGGATGAAAGGCGGGCCGTCCTCTGTGAAGTAAAGAGGAGTCAACTGTGGCAATCTTTACCCGTGGCTTTATATGTTTTTCCATCCCAGCAGCCTGGCACTTTGCTGGCTTAATTGAATCTTAATTGCCTCTAATTCTTTATTTTATATTGTGCCTCAAGTCCATCAGTGTTTCCCCTACTATTTTTTTCAGCAGCGGTGGGGGGATAGGCGTGGACGTGGCCAACGCCGACGTCTCCGACCAAAGATTTTAGGGCTGTCCCCGACCCAAAAAAATCTTGGTCGACCGAGAGTAGTCTGTTCTTACGACTAATCGATTGGTGTACATTATTTTATGTGTATCTTTACATACTGTATAAAGACGCACCCTATGTGTTTTAATAAAATTAACTAAATGCACTGAGCTTGTCTGATGCTTTAAGCTCACTGTTTAATTAAATAATTAAGACACACAAATGACTTGAGGGAGCCAGAGATCAAGTTAACCAGAATTAAAAATCCTGTTCCTGACCCTACCCTCCTTTCCGACCCTACCCGCTATCCAACGAGGGAAAAAGCGCTCACTGAAGATTAAGTTAAGCACATTTGATAGTGCCACTGCAGCAGCCGCGTCCCGCACCCACAGCAGCATTTATGGTATAGGAGTGGGGAACTGTATGCTACAGAGACAGAAATGTTTGGCATAACAGGAGAAGGCTGCCGGTCGAGAGAATGTAATTTTATTTTGATTTGTTGATTTTTCCCTTCCCTTTCCCCTAAACCCGATCATACACCACAGAGGCCTATACTTTTACTTGACCCCAACAACCAGGTAACAACTTTATAATGGTTTTATTGTGGTAGTTAACAATCCGAATTTTGACCTACAGTAGCCTAGGTTAAAACAGCTAAGACTATCACTCACTCCAAGCAAGAATAGCCGGTCTCTCAAATATGATACATTGCAAAATTGAAAAATCTTATGGGCTATAAAATAAAGAGCAGATGGTTTAAAAAGGTAAAAAGTAAAAAGTTAACAAATTGAACAATAAACCACAAAATTGTGCTTAATTAAAATAAATGACTTAATCCATTTTCTCTGGGTTTTGTTTATTTTGTATTATAAATGCTTGAGTAGGCCTAGTATTTGATCAACATAGTTGAACAGTATTACAGTAAATATATTTAACATAGTTGAACATTGAACAGGAAATATATTATGTGTAATAACAAATAAAATAAATGAATAACAAAATAGGCTTCAACTTCTTCTTTATTTAGGCTATCACAACGGTAGGCTAGGCTATCTAAATTGCCTTCAACAGCAGCTTATAAACTCGATGCTGAACATAAAATGGCTTGTATAGGCCTTGGCTACGTAAAAAAAAAAGCATAGGCAATGCACACTTTCCGAAATGTAGTAGCCTGCATCATAGCTTAACTCTATCGGACTGGCCTACTTACTAACATAGACGTGGGCTGCCACTTAATAACCTACTTCCCCTATCTTTTCAAGTTATGAGACAGGTTGTCAACATTTTCGGGCAGAAGGCAGCTCCTCGTTTTATTAACTATAAACCCTGCCTTGGAAAAGATCCGCTCTGATGGAGTCGAGGTGGCTGGGATAGAGAAGATGTACACTACATGGCCAAAAGTATGTAGACACTCGTCGAACATCTCATTCCAAAATCATGGGCAGTAATAGGGAGTTGGTCCCTCCTTTGCTGCTTTAACAGCCTCCACTCTTCTGGGAAGGTTTTCCACTAGATGTTGGAACGTTGCTCCGGGGACTTGTTTCAATTCAGCTACGAGCATTAGTGAGGTCGGGCACTGATGATGGGCGATTAGGTCTGGCTCGCATTCGCCGTTCCAATTTATCCCAAAGGTGTTCGATGGGTTTGAGGTCAGGGCTCTGTGCAGGCCAGTCAAGTTCTACTACACCGATCTCGACAAACCATTTCTGTTATGGACCTCGTTTTGTGCACGGGGGCATTGTCATGCTGAAACAGGAAAGGGCCTTCTCCAAGATGTTGACACAAAGTTGGAAGCACAGAATCGTTTATAATGTCATTGTACTTTATGCTGAAGCGTTAAGAGTTCCCTTGACTGGAACTAAGGGGCCTAGCCCGAACCATGAAAAACAGCCCTAGACCATTATTCCTCCACCAAACTTTACAGTTGGCACTATGCATTCGGGCAGGTAGAGTTCTCCTGGGATCCGCCAAACCCATATTTGTTCATTGGACTGCCAGATGGTGAAGCATGATTCATCACTCCAGAGAACGCATTTCTACCATTCCAGTCCATTGGCGCCAAGCTTTACACCACTCCAGCTGACGCTTGGCGATCTTAAGCTTGTGTGCAGCTGCTCGGCCATGGAAACCCATTTCATGAAGCTCCCGACTACAGTTCTTGTATTGGTGTTGTTTCCAGAGTCAGTTTGGAACTCAGTAGTGGGTGTTGCAACCGAGGACAGACGATTTTTACACGCTACGCGACCTTGTGTGACCTTCCACTTCGCGCCTGAGCCTAAATGTTTCTACTTCACAATAACAGTTGACAGGGGCAGCTATAGCAGGGCTGAAATTTGACCAACTGACTTGTTATTTAACCATGTAAATTGACTGAGAATACATTCTCTTCTCATTTACAACAACAACCTAGGGAGTAGTTACAGGGGAGAGGAAGAATGAGTCAATTGGAAGCTGGGGATGATGGTCAGATTGAACGCTTAGCCAGGAAAATGGGTTTAAAACCCTTACAACAAGTGCCAAGGGATCTTTAGTGACCACAAAGAGGAAAGTCACCTGTTTAACATCCCATTCAAATGACAGCACCCTACACAGAGTATTGTCCCCAATTATTGCGATAGTTATTACTTTTTTGACCAGTGGAAAGAGTGCCTCCTACTGGACCTCAAACACTACTTTCAGCAGCATCTGGTCTCCAATCCAGGGACCAACCCTGCTTAGCGTCAAAGGCAAGCCAGCAGTATGCTGCTGGCATCCTATGACGGTGTAACATTGAAAGTCAATGAGCTCTTCAGTATGGGCCATTCTACAGCCAATGTTTTCTCTATGGACATTGCATGACTGTGTGTTCAACTTTATACACCTGTCAGCAACAGGTGTGGCTGAAATAGCCGAATTACATCAGCCGATGTCACAAAGTTCTATACAGAAACCCAGCCTAAAACCCCAAACAGCAAGCAATGCAGATGTAGAAGCACGGCAAGGTTTCTCCTCTTCATCCGTGGATGTAGAACAGTCTCTGTCTCCCTCAGCGAGCAATGGCTCCTCTGGCTGCACCACATTCAAACGGTCACCCAGCTGGGACACGTTGATGTAGACTTTGTCCCGTTTTGCATCATCAAGGAACGAAAGCAGGGGGCCTACGACTGCTGCTTGGTCGTGTAGACTACTCTCAAATAGTCGGTTGTTGACTTGCCATCAAATGTATTTATATAGTCCTTCTTACATCAGCTGATATCTCAAAGTGCTGTACAGAAACCCAGCCTAAAACCCCAAACAGCAAGCAATGCAGGTGTAGAAGCACGGTGGCTAGGAAAAACTCCCTAGAAAGACCAAAACCTAGGAACAAACCTAGAGAGGAACCAGGCTATGAGGGGTGGCCAGTCCTCTTCTGGCTGTGCCGGGTAGAAATTATAACAGAACATGGCCAAGATGTTCAAATGTTCATAAATGACCACCATGGTCAAATAATAATAATCACAGTAGTTGTCGAGGGTGCAGCAAGTCAGCACCTCAGGAGTAAATGTCAGTTGGCTTTTCATAGCCGATCATTAAGAGTATCTCTACCGCTCCTGCGGTCTCTAAAGAGTTGAAACAGCAGGTCTGGGACAGGTAGCACGTCCAGGGGACAGGTCAGGGTTCCATAGCCGCAGGCAGGACAGTTCAAACTGGAGCAGCAGCACGGCCAGGTGGACTGGGGATAGCAAGGAGTCATCATGTCAGGTCGTCCTGAGGCATGGTCCTAGGGCTCACGTCCTCCGAGAGAGAGTTAGAAAGAGAGAATTAGAGAGAGCATACTTAAATTCACACAGGACACCGGATAAGACAGAAGAAGTACTCCAGATATAACAAACTGATCCTAGCCCCCCAACACATAAACTACTGCAGCATAAATACTGGAGGCTGAGACAGGAGGGGTCAAGAGACACTGTGGCCCCATCTGATGATACCCCCGGACATGGCCAAACAGGAAGGATATAAACCCACCCACTTTGCCAAAGCACAGCCCCCACACCACTAGAGGGATATCTTCAACCACCAACTTACCATCCTGAAACAAGGCAGAGTATAGCCCACAAAGATCTCCGCCACGGCACAACCCAAGGGGGGGTGCCAACCCAGACAGGAAGATCACGTCAGTGACTCAACCCACTCAAGTGACGCACCCCTCCTAGGGACGGCATGAAAGAGCACCAGTAAGCCAGTGACTCAGCCCCTGTAATAGGGTTAGAGGCAGAGAATCCCAGTGGAGAGAGGGGAACCGGCCAGGCAGAGACAGCAAGGGCGGTTCGTTGCTCCAGAGCCTTTCCGTTCACCTGGGCCAGACTACACTCAATCATATGACCCACTGAAGAGATGAGTCTTCAGTAAAGACTTAAAATTTGAGACCGAGTCTGCGTCTCTCACATGGGTAGGCAGACCATTCCATAAAAATGGAGCTCTATAGGAGAAAGCCCTGCCTCCAGCTGTTTGCTTAGAAATTCTAGGGACAATTAGGAGGCCTGCGTCTTGTGACCGTAGCGTACGTGTAGGTATGTACAGCAGGACCAAATCGGAAAGATAGGTAGGAGCAAGCCATCTTTTGTTAGTTTCCCCCACTAGCTTTGTTTTAAGATCTTAGTGGTTTGGCTGTCGTCCTCCACTGCGGTCAAGTGGAGGCGTTTGAGATTGGCCAACATGGGTATGGTTGCCGATAAGGATGTGTTGTCCTCTTCGGACTGCAGCTCAGTCAGGCTGACCATAGGCTTCAGCACATTCTACATGTCCTCTGCCATGTTCCGTTGTGATGAGATCAAGGTTCCGTACATTTTTCCCGGTGTAGTTTGCGTCAGACAGCACTGCTGTTACTTGCTATCTCTGTTCTAGCAGAAGCTTTTCTAATGGTCTCAGAAGAGTTCCACCGTGTGGAAACATCTTGAATCAGGAGGTGTTCAACCACCTTTTGTTCTTTCTGTTTCTCATTTAGTCCCTTTCTGGCTTTTTCTCCATTCTTAAAATGATGCACGAGGTGTCTGGCTGCAGCCACAGTGCGACAGATGAGGTCTTGCTTGAGAGCGGCGTTAATGCACAGCTGTAAGGTGTGCCCAGCACATCTGACTCCTTTAACATCTGCCCATTCCTCCTCGTGCCCCAGTATATCTGCACACAAAACTATGTTTGCGCCATTGTCGTGTACCACAGCAACCTTTTTGCATCCTGCGATTTCGTATGTGCCGGCAACCTCTCCAAGTCGCAGTGAAGTCCAAGATACCTTTGGTTATCTGTCTTTGTCTTTTTTCTGAGATGGGTGCTTCAGGTCCAAGATGGTTTGGGTTAACCCTGAGTTAGCTGTGGAGGCTTTCATGCTATATAAATAAACAAAGGTTCAAATTACGTACATTTCAATTAATTCTGTATGCTATTACATTGTGATTAGGCTTATTCAATTTGGAAATTGTCAACTATCAAGCATATAAAACTTGTCAATGTTTTAGGATTCAACTAGAAAGACAAAGTAGGCTAACTTACTGTGTTTAAGTGTGTTCTTTGCAGCAGAGACAAAATGTTGCTGATTTGCGGAGAAAACATTTTATAAGTTAAAGCTAATTTCCTGCAAGTATACTCATTTTGCCATGGCTTATGCCTTGTTCTTATGCTATGCAGTAGAGGCTCCTCAGATGAGGAAGTGGAGGATCATACTCCTCAGTGAATTTCATAAAAATAATGAAACATTTAAAAAGTTATCGTTTTTAGATAAAACTAAACATATTCACATCACTAAATACTTGATTCAAAAACACTGTTTTAAAATAAAGGTCTACTGTAGCCTACAGTAGCCATCCGCACTCTGTAGGGTGGCACCATGGTGTAGCCGAAGGACAACAACAATAGGTTCCGTCCTCCTCTGGGTACATTGACTTCAATACAAAACCTAGGAGGCTCATGGTTCTCATCCCCTTAAATAGACTGCCACAGTTATTATGACAACATCCAGAGGACGTCCTCAAACCTATCAGAGCTCTTGCAGCATGAACTGACGTTATACTTGTACTTATATCTGATGTTAGTCATTTAAGTATACACTGAAAACATTTTACCATCCAACATTTTTTTTTTTATATTTTCAAATTTGTTGTAGATGGCGGCAAGGATATAGGGGGAAAATATAAATAGAAAATAAATATATGGGAAACACTAAGAGTAATGAGGATGTAGATGAGGGAATGTTTGGCAGAAGACAGACAAAATGGCTGTTCTGACATCCGGGTCTATGATACAACACCTGTCATGATATTTCCTGCTGGGGCCACATATAGGAAAATGTATGCTCTCACGGTACTGTAAGTTGTTTGTATAAAAGCGTCTGTTTAAACAAAAAATAATAGATTTCACCTTTATTCAAACAGGTAGGCTAGTTGAGAACAAGTTCTCATTTACAACTGCGACCTGGCCAAGATAAAGCAAAGCAGTGCCACACAAACAGCAACACAGAGTTACACATGGAATAAACAAACGTGCAGTCAATAATACAATAGAAAATGTACAGTGTGCACAAATGAGTTAGGATAAGGGAGGTAAGGCAATAAATAGGCCATAGTGGAGAAATAATTACAATATAGCAATTAAACACTGGAGTGATAGATGTGTAGAAGATGAGTGTGCAAGTAGAGATACTGTGGTGCAAAGGAATAAAATAAATAACAGTATGGGGGATGAGGTAGTTGGATGGGCAATTTACAGATGGGCTATGTACAGGTGCATTGATCTGTGAGCTGCTCTGACAGCTGGTGCTTAAGTGAGTGAGATATGAGTCTCCAGCTTCAGTGATTTTGGCAGTTCGTTCCAGTCATTGGCAGCAGAGAACTGTAAGGAGAGGCAGCCAAAGGAGGTGTTGGCTTTGGGGGTGACCAGTGAAATATACCTGCTCGAGCGCGTGCTACGGGTGGGTGCTGCTATGGTGACCAGTGAGCTGAGAAAAAGCGGGGCTTTACCTAGCATAGTTTGTGTTTATATTAAAAAATTGGAGTTTGCATTGGCGTGTTACGTTCACTAGTTCCAAAAACGTCCAGTGATTTTGCATAGCCACATCTATTCAACAGAAATACTCATCATAAATGTAGATGATAATACGATAGATATACCTCTCCTTAATGCAAACGCTGTGTCAGATTTCAAAAAAACTTTACGGAAAAAGCTAACCATGCAATAATCTGAGACGGCGCTCAGAACAATAGTCAAATTAGCCGCCATGTTGGAGTCAACAGAAACCAGAAATTACATGATAAATATTTCCTTACCTTTGATGATCTTCATCAGAATGCACTCCCAGGAATCCCAGGTCCACAATAAATGCTTGATTTGTTCGATATTTATGTCCAATTAGCTACTTTGGTTAGCGAGTTTGGTAAACAATTCCAAAGTCACGAAGCGGGTTCACTAAAACCTGACGAAATGTCCAAAAGTTCCGTAACAGTCAGTAGAAACATGTCAAACGATGTATTGAATCAATCTTTAGAATGTTGTTAACATAAATCTTGAATAACGTTCCAACCGGAGAATTACATTGACTTCAGATGGACATTTGGAACGGAGATGGAACGGAGCTCCCTCTCATGTGAACGCGCATGGTCAAAGAATGGTCACCTCATGGCAGTGGTGACTAATTCTCCTCTCATTCGGCCCCCCTTCACAGTAGAGTCATCAGACAAAGTTCTACAGACTGTTGACATCTAGTGGAAGCCATATGAAGTGCAAACTCATTCATATCTCGCTGTGATTTCAATGGGATCTTGGTTGAAAATCCACCAGCCTCAGATTTTCCACTTCCTGTTTGGATCTTTTCTCAGGTTTTTGCCTGCCAAATGAGTTCTGTTATTCTCACAGACATCATTCAAATTGTTTTAGAGACTTCAGAGTGGTTTATATCCAATACTAATAATACTATGCATATATTAGCAACTATGACTGAGGAGCAGGTCGTTTACTCTGGGCACCTCTGTGCACCTTTCATCCAAGCTACTCAATACTGCCCCTGCAGCCACAAGAGGTTAATGTGAGTCTGTCAGAGCCGTCCAGAGTAGTGATGCTAGACGGGCGGGCAGGTGTGGGCAGCGATCAGTTGAAGAGCATGCATTTAGTTTTACTTGCATTTAAGAGCAGTTCGAGGCCCCGGAAGGAGAGTTGTATGGCATTGAAGCTCGTCTGGAGGTTAGTTAACACAGTGTCCAAAGAAGGGCCAGAAGAATACAAAATTGTGTCGTCTGCGTAGAGGTGGATCAGAGAATCACCAGCATCAAGAGCGACATCATTGATGTGTACGGAGAAAAGAGTCGGCCCAAGAATTGAACCATGTGGCACCCCCATAGAGACTGCCAGAGGCTCCGGACAACAGGCCCTCCGGTTTTACACACTGAACTCTGTCTGAGAAGTAGTTGGTGAACCAGGCGAGGCAGTCATTTGAGAAACCAAGGCTGTTGAGTCTGCCGATAAGAATGTGGTGATTGACAGAGTCGAAAGCCGTGGCCAGGTCGATGAATACAGCTGCACAGTGTTATGATATCGTTTAGGACCTTGAGCGTGGCTGAGGTGCACCCTTGACCAGCTCGGAAACCAGATTGCATAGTGGAGAAGGTACGGTGGGATTTGAAATGGTCGGTGATCTGTTTGTTAACTTGGCTTTCGGAGACCTAAGAAAGGCAGGGTAGGATAGATATAGATCTGTAGCAGTTTGGGTCTAGAGTGTCTACCCCTTTAAAGAGGGGGATGACCGCGGCAGCTTTCCAATCTTTGGGAATCTCAGACGATACGAAAGAGAGGTTGAATAGGCTAGTAATAGGGGTTGCAACCATTTCAGCGGATAATTTTAGAAAGAGAGGGTCCAGATTGTCTAGCCTGGCTGATTTGTAGGGGTCCAGATTTTGCAACTCTTTCAGAACATCAGCTTTCTGGATTTGGGTAAAAGAGAAATGGGGGAGACTTGGGCAAGTTGCTGTGGGAGGTGTAGGGCTGTTGACCGGGGTAGGGGGTAGCCAGGTGGAAAGCATGGCCAGCCGTAAAGAAATGCTTATTGAAATTCTCAATTATCGTGGATTTATCAGTGGTAACTGTGTTTCCTAGCCTCAGTGCAGTGGGCAGCTGGGAGACGGTGCACTTATTCTCCATGGACTTTACAGTGTCCCAGAACGTTTTGAAGTTTGTGCTACAGGATGCAAATTTATGTTTGAAAAAGCTAGCCTTTGCTTTCCTAACTGCCTGTGTATATTGGTTCCTAATTTTCCTGAAAATGTGCATATTGTGGGGGCTATTCGTTGCTAATGCAGTACGCCGCAGGATGTTTTGTGCTGGTCAAGGGCATTCAGGTCTGGAGTGAACCAAGGGCTATATCTGTTCCTAGTTCTACATTTTTTGAAAGGGGCATGCTTATTTAAGATGGTGAGGAAAGCACTTTCAAAGAATAACCAGGCATCCTCTACTGTCAGAATGAGGTCAATATCCTTCCAGGATACCCGGGCCAAGTCGATTAGAAAGGCCTGCTCGCTGAAGTGTTTTAGGGAGCGTTTGACATTGATGAGGGGTGGTCGTTTGACCGCGGACCCATTACGGAGCAGGCAATAAGGCAGTGATCGCTGAGATCCTGGTTGAAGACAGCAGAGGTTTATTTGAAGGGCAGGTTGGTTAGGATGATATCTATGAGGGTGCCCATGTTTACGGATTTGGGTTTGTACCTGGTAGGATCATTGATAATTTGTGTGAGATTGAGGGCATCAAGCTTAGATTGTAGGATGGCCGGGGTGTTAAGCATGTCCCAGTTTAGGTCACCTATCCCAGTTTAGGTCACCTAACAGCACGTGATCTGTAGATAGATGGGGGGCGATCAATTCACATATGGTGTCCAGGGCACAGCTGGGGGCAGAAGGTGGTCAATAGCAGCAAGCGGCAACAGTGAGAGACTTGTTTCTGGAAAGGTGGATTTTTAAAAGTAGAAGCTCAAATTGTTTGGGCACAGACCTGGATAGTAAGACAGATCTCTGCAGGCTATCTCTGCAGTAGATTGTAACTACGCCTCTTTGGCAGTTTTATCTTGTCGGAAAATGTTATAGTTAGGGATCGAAATTTCAGGGGTTTTGGTGGTCTTCCTAAGCCAGGATTCAGACACGGCTAGGACATCCGGTTTGGCAGAGTGTTTCTAAGTAGTGAATAAAACAAACCTAGGGAGGAGGCTTCTAATGTTAACATGCATGAAACCAAGGCTTTTACGGTTACAGAAGTCAACAAATGAGAGCGCCTGGGGAATGGGAGTGGAGCTAGGCACTGCAGGGCCTGGGTTAACCTCTATATCACCAGAGAAACAGAGGAGGAGTAGGATAACGGTACGGCTAAAGGCTATAAGATCTGGTTGTCTAGTACGTTCGTCTGGGACATTTTGTTAAAATATTATATTAATATCACATCATTGGGAATGGGAGAGGAGAGGTTTTGACTGGAGTAAAATGTTTGTATTAATTAGTGAAGACAGCTAGGCCACATTTGCCCAAGTTCCCCTCTTCTCCGTGTCCTCTTCAGAAGAGAAGTCAGACTAGGTCAAAGTAATGACTCTATCCTGATGTGACCAGGACAGGAGCAGAGCAGCACTAACACTAGAATTGTGGAGACACCAGCCATCACACCTTATATTACATAAACCCATTTGGCCATCAAGGGCGTTTGATATTAATATTTCCTCTCGTCCTTACTGATTTTACTTGTCTACTCTAATGCAGGGCCGTAGAGGCCTAAGGAATATTTGTGGAACACTTGTGTAATATGTTTTGGCCTCGTTTGCCCCCACAATTCATCAGATGCTCTAAGAACACATGCATGCACACACACTGTGCTGTGTGTACTCATGTCCCCGGGCCTGTGTACTCATATATCATCAGTAAACAGAAACATGGTTACTTTCCCCCTATTGCCGAATGCAGCCACTCAGACCTTATGAGAAAAGTACATTTTCAAAAGTGTCACATCTTTTCCCCACTCAGCACTGACTGTCTGACAGAAATATGCAGTGCATATGGCATATCTCTTCCTCCTCCCGGTGTAAAGCACAACACAGCATATGAGCCCAGCCAAGTGTTAAACAGGGGAGAGAATTGTAATTCCAAGCAAGTCTCGGAAAAATGAGAAGAAGTGCATTGTGGGGCTAGGTAGCATTTTAAGCAGCAAGGAGAATGTGTGACTGGAGAGGTTGATTGATGAGTTCCGCTGGCGGAAATGTAATTGAATGTTTCTCCCTATTCATACCCTTTGATATTCAATTACAAATTAGCTGTGCATTTGCAATGGGGCAGGAGCTCGGGCCATAAGCTCCAGTGTCATATTAGCTGGCCTCTGCTTGGTCTCCAAGCTCTCTTAAGTGATTTCACCAGATCCTTCAGACTGCATTTCCATCTGATGTGAATTTGATGCAGTTTTCAGCTTACTATGATTTGATGAATATACACTGCTCAAAAAAATAAAGGGAACACTTAAACAACACAATGTAACTCCAAGTCAATCACACTTCTGTGAAATAAAACTGTCCACTTAGGAAGCAACACTGATTGACAATAAATTTCACATGCTGTTGTGCAAATGGAATAGACAAAAGGTGGAAATTATAGGCAATTAGCAAGACACCCCCAATAAAGGAGTGGTTCTGCAGGTGGTGACCACAGACCACTTCTCAGTTCCTATGCTTCCTGGCTGATGTTTTGGTCACTTTTGAATGCTGGCGGTGCTCTCACTCTAGTGGTAGCATGAGACGGAGTCTACAACCCACACAAGTGGCTCAGGTAGTGCAGTTCATCCAGGATGGCACATCAATGCGAGCTGTGGCAAAAAGGTTTGCTGTGTCTGTCAGCGTAGTGTCCAGAGCATGGAGGCGCTACCAGGAGACAGGCCAGTACATCAGGAGACGTGGAGGAGGCCGTAGGAGGGCAACAACCCAGCAGCAGGACCGCTACCTCCGCCTTTGTGTAAGGAGGTGCACAGCCAGCGTCCTGCAAAATGACCTCCAGCAGGCCACAAATGTGCATGTGTCTGCTCAAACGGTCAGAAACAGACTCCATGAGGGTGGTATGAGGGCCCGACGTCCACAGGTGGGGGTTGTGCTTACAGCCCAACACCGTGCAGGACGTTTGGCATTTGCCAGAGAACACCAAGATTGGCAAATTCGCCACTGGCGCCCTGTGCTCTTCACAGATGAAAGCAGGTTCACACTGAGCACATGAGCACATGTGACAGACGTGACAGAGTCTGGAGACGCCGTGGAGAATGTTCTGCTGCCTGCAACATCCTCCAGCATGACCGGTTTGGCGATGGGTTAGTCATGGTGTGGGGTGGCATTTCTTTGTGGGGCCGCACAGCCCTCCATGTGCTCGCCAGAGGTAGCCTGACTGCCATTAGGTACCGAGATGAGATCCTCAGAGCCCTTGTGGGACCATATGCTGACACATGCACATTTGTGGCCTGCTGGAGGTCATTTTGCAGGGCTCTGGGAGTGCTCCTCCTTGCACAAAGGCGGAGGTAGCGGTCCTGCTGCTGGGTTGTTGCCCAACCTGAGCCACTTATGTGGGTTGTAGACTCCGTCTCATGCTACCACTAGAGTGAGAGCACCGCCAGCATTCAAAAGTGACCAAAACATCAGCCAGGAAGCATAGGAACTGAGAAGTGGTCTGTGGTCACCACCTGCAGAATCACTCCTTTATTGGGGGTGTCTTGCTAATTGCCTATAATTTCCACCTTTTGTCTATTCCATTTGCACAACAGCATGTGAAATTTATTGTCAATCAGTGTTGCTTCCTAAGTGGACAGTTTGATTTCACAGAAGTGTGATTGACTTGGAGTTACATTGTGTTGTTTAAGTGTTCCCTTTATTTTTTTGAGCAGTGTATATCGAATGTGGAATGTCCTTGCGGTTGGGGTAATTGAGCATGAACAAAACCAACCGTGTGTGTGTGTGTGTGTGTGTGTGTGTGTGTGTGTGTGAGACAGAGTGTGTCTGTGCATGCGTGTGCCTCAATTTTAACCTCTTAAGCGCAATGAGGCACAATGAATGTGCCCTCAATCATTCTTCATCAAGGGGACAGAGCGTCAGCTAGCAAGCTGTTTGCTGAAGTAACAGGTGTTGTGTTGAACATTAGCAGATGATTGGAGTCTGGAACTGTCTGTCACTGCTTCAACAGATCTCAAGCTGTTTGCTGAAGTAACAGGTGTTGTGTTGAACATTAGCAGGTGATTGGAGTCTGGACCTGTCTGTCACTGCTTCAACAGATCTCAAGCTGTTTGCTGAAGTAACAGGTGCTGTGTTGAACATTAGCAGGTGATTGGAGTCTGGAACTGTCTGTCACTGCTTCAACAGATCTCAAGCTGTTTTAACATCCCACTTTACTCTTCTTATCTCGGCTCAACTTCTGTTGTTTTTCTACTCCATTTATTTATTCAGTCCTGTCACTACTTCAGTATATTGAAAATACTGAGGTGGTATGTGGTTCTTGAAGTAATCTCTTAAATAAAACACAGAGCATCAACCAAGTCACTTGTATCCAGCAATTATTGCATGTCATAATTAACTGAATAAAGAGATATGGAGATGAGCGTCATTACTACAAGAATGACTGCTTTTACATTGACTGAGAAATTAAAGTTCTTTACCCCCAATTAGACACTTTTGCTTGATACGGTGTCATCCTCCAGTCATGAAAAAAGCTTATCTATTTAACTTACATAAATGCTGTCAGCACTCACCGTCATGACATGCATAGTAATTAAGTTGCCTTCGAATGGTGACCAACATTCACAGCAACACCTTGGGGCCAAAAACAAATAACTAGAAAACTACAATTTCCATGAGATATATGCCTTATGGACTTGCTCTTCTGTAACCTTCAGGGGTTGATTGTCACCCACTGAGAGGAGAGTTGCAGGGTGTTCGAGCAGATAGATCTCTCCCTGACAGTAGCGAGACACTGTGCGTGACACGCTGCGCTGCACAGAACAGTGTAGAGTGTACACAGGAGGCTGCATTCCAATTGTAACAGCAAGTCTTAAGGCGTCCGCATGTTTCGCAGCCAAAACCGTTCGGAACAGTTTATGCATATATTATGACAACATTTTGTCACGTCTTTGTTAGTTTTGGACTTCGGCAAGGGATTCTTGGGCTGTTCAAGCACACAACATTTTTCTCTCGAGGCAAGCTGAAGTGTTAGCCAAAGTCTATACCCCCTTCGTCGGCGATTGGACAACAGTTGTTATCATTCAACAAAAGGGGACTCGTCCTCATGCAATTATTTTCACTTGAGAAATACTGCACCAAACATCCTAGTCAGATGCAGAATTGCACGACTAAGATCTCCTCATCAAAAACGTTGAAATGAATGACAGATTTCTTTCTATTTGGAAGAAGTGTATACTGAGTAAGGCGTTTCAAAATGGACAAACATTACTATTGTTGCTTTTTTTCTAGTTTTTCAAGCAAAGGTCTTTTAAGGGATTATTCGAGCACACTCGTTCAGTTCGGCTAGGCACCAGCCAAACTGAAGCATGCTCCCGAGTGGCACTAAGGCACTGCATCTCAGTGCTAGAGGCGACACTACAGACCTTGGTTCGATCCTGGGCTGTTTCACAACCGGCTGTGATAGGAAGTCCCATAGGGCGGCACACAATTGACCCAGCGTCGTCCGGGTTAGGGGAGGGTTTGGCCGGGGTAGGCCGTCATTGTAAAATAAAAATGTGTTATTAACCGACTTGACTAGTTAAAGAAAGGCTAAATTTAAAAAGAAATAACAATAAAAAGATAGAGACACACAGAAAACATATATGTTAATGCATACACACACACATACCCTCCATGGCACCGCAGCAGTATGCAGAGGGACCGTTAAAGGACAACACAATCCCATAAATCATTCACCTTATCTCTTCCAGTTCTGTTGTCACACTCCACATAACACTTAGTTATGAACCAACAAGACAACAGCACTGGAAGGCTTTCATCTACAAAGACACAGGACACCCATGGAGAGAAAGAAAGAGTAGAGAGGGAAGACATTTTGAGAGGGATGTGGATGGATGGTGACAGAGAGAGGAGAGTGAGAGAAACAGTCAAGTTAGGGGGGAGGATAGTTTAGGGTTGAGTGCCAACAATAGGATGCCCGCAACATACAGCAGCATTATTTGCCACTTGGAGCATACAGCCACAGCTCAGTGAACTTGATCAGAGCGTAGGACCAGGGCTATAGCTCGCCTCACAGCTAGTTTATCATTAAAAAGTAATTAATCAACAGCTAGCGCAACTGCACCTTATCCAATAGACTCACTCACTGGCTCACTGACCCGGTCATCACTTCCCATCGGCCAAAGGTGCTGTCATAAGGCTGATGTCTCAAAATGTCCAAATTAGGTCACACTTCTATCACTGATTTATGTTGAGAGTTCAGTACATTTTCCTCCAATGAATGATAATATGAAGAAAATAAACTTGGAAAAAATAGTTTATGATAAAGTCTCTCAGGCACACGTGTACTGTGTGGGTACCTACAAAGAGGCCGAAGAAGGTTGGGTCAACTTCAATTCACTTAGTCATAGATCGTTAACGAAGAGAGAGAGGGAAGCTGGGAAGGCGGGAGGGAGAGACCAGCAGCTGTTCATTAAAATGCAGTTGGTGCCAGAACCCAACCTTCTAGTAGAGGCAAAGCCTAGCTGCATGACAAGCGTTTGGCATTCATCCTTTTACATTGTAATGTACACACAATGGCAAAGTGTCCAATTAGCAGTGTGTTGCCTAAATCCTTTAGCTGGCATGTGTATGTATTTTCTCCTTAACACTAAAACCGCTGGGCCTCGAGGGACCCCCCTTCATGCTAATGAGCAGTCATTTTCACTGCAACACTCTTAACAGTGTAATTAATACATTTCAATTATGATATCGCAAATAATAATAATTTGTTTGTGTTTATGAAGGCCTACGGTAACAGTAGAATATACTTTTTATTTTATTTCAAATAACAATAGCATGTTCATTAGTTTCTTACTGTAGACTATATGTCAAACAACTATTAAAAAACAACACAAATTCAAGTGCCTTCGATACAAATATCAAACAGAAAGTATATGTGTTGGAACAGGGTAACAGCTTCTTTTTTATAGTGATATTTTAAAATATCACAAAGACCAAGACACACAGTCTGCAAGACTGCGGTCAAGTGATGAAAACATCAGTAGCCTAAACATAATTAGAAGCACCAAGTGTGCTTGATAAATAGTGAAAATCAACTCAAAAGCAATAATGGCATTATAATGAATATGTTTCAATGACAGCAGTAAAAAATAGTAAATCATTTATATGTCAGATACCAATGGTGAATTTGTCTGTTCTTTATCATCAAAATGGAGTTAAACCATGATCTCTCTGAAACGATCCTGTGACATGGTTTCTCCAAAGAAAAGTATAACCAGAAGCTCTACATATATACAATCTATCCACCGAATGCACCACAGACATACAGGATTGAAATGAACGAACACTTCCAGCTCATCCGTCAACAGACAGGTCCCAGGCAGTGTCTCCTAGCACCGTGTGTGCCTTTGCCACAGTACAGTCCCTGAATGCTGTAGCCTGTCCATGTCACATAAACAATGAAAGCTGGTGAGTGCATTGCTGTTGTTGTTTTTTTGCTTGAGATGTAGAGCCTGCTCTCTCATTGATGACATTTTGTGCTGATAATTGGCCAGAAGCATTGTCACCGGCTTGCTCTATCTTAACCGTGCCTTCCCTTCCTCTCTCGTCTCACTGTTTCATTTGGTAGTGGCGCTGGCACCTGCTCAGTGCACACCGTTCTGGATTCTTTGCGCTTAGGCCTCGGAGGTGTAGGTTATTAAGGCTGAGGCTCAGAATTAGAAGAATAATCATCAGAGAAGTCATGATTAATAAGGATCGGCGATCCGTCAACGGGACAGTTGTAAAAAAAAAAATTTTTTATTATTATTTTTTACCTTTATTTAACTAGGCAAGTCAGTTAAGAACAAATTCTTATTTTCAATGACGGCCTAGGAACAGTGGGTTAACTGCCTGTTCAGGGGCAGAACGACAGATTTGTACCTTGTCAGCTCGGGGATTTGAACTTGCAACCTTCCGGTTACTAGTCCAACGCTCTAACCACTAGGCTACCCTGCCGTAAATCATGCAGCGTGTTATATCAAGATCGCAGATTTTAGAGTAACAACAAACGTTGGTACATAGAAGTGTCTTATATCGGCTGAAAGTTTAAATTCTTGTAAAAATAACTGCACTGTCCAGTTTACAGTAGCTATTACTGCGGAAAAATGCCATGTATTGTTTGAGGAGAGCTCCTAACAATAAAACACTTTTTTCAAAGCGATAGGTTTGGTAAATTCACCTCTGAAGGTGAAATGTGTACTTACATTCTGAAATCTTGCTCTGATTTATCATCCAAAGGGTCCCAGATATTAACATGAAGTGTCGTTTTGTTAGATGAAATCCTTTTTCATATCCTAAAAAGGTCCATATAGCACGCACGATCGATTTTGTATTTCCACTCGTTCAATTTGCAAAGAAAGGAATCTGTGAAAATCTCACCCTAAACGTTGTTTGAACTAGTCGAATCACATTTGTATTTATTCCTCAGAGATCCTAGAAGGTAACAAGACTTCACTATTTCATTAGGGGTGTAGTATATCCTATAGGACACCATATTTGTTCAGAGAGCGACGCCTTCATGGCACGCCGATGACGGGGGCGGCCATAACTTGAACAACTGTATCTTTGTCAAATAAGCACCAATTGGGATCAAACAAAGCTAGCTAGATAGCCAATGAGCTGGAAACCATATATATGTCGTAAAATGTAGCTTCTAACCTTGTACGACAGCATGACTTTTCATTTTGGACAAAAATTATCAGGATATTAAGAGTTATGAAAACGGATTGTTTTGCAATTGTTGAACTTATAATATGGTTACTAATACTTGGAAAGCTAAATCAAAGTCCAAGTATACAGATTTGACGATATTCTTGCAGATAAATGTAATATGAATGCGAACGTCTCCTTCACGATTTGCCCAAATGTACCTGGGGACTTCACACCAAAAGTCTTGAGGATCATTCATACTCCAAGTTATCCATCTGAAACTTTGCACATACACTGCTGCCATCTTGTGGACACTATCAGAATTACAACCAGGGTGATGGCTTTAACAGTGACCTTTCTCTTGCATTTCAAAGATGGTGGTAAAAAAACACTGGTTGATTTTTTTCTTTGTATTTTCTTCTACCAGATCTATTGTGTTATATTCTCCTACATTCAATTCACATTTCCACAAAGTGTTTTCAAAGTGTTTCCTTTCAAATGGTACCAAGAATATGCATATCCTTGCTTCAGAGCCTGAGCTACAGGTAGTTAGATTTGGGTATGTCATTTAGGCGAAAATTGAAAAAAGGCAGCTATCCCTAAGAAGTGAATTTCTTCCCCGCCATCGTAGTCACTTTCGTTCAGATCTTGTAGCAGCACTAAAGCAGCATGTGCATCCATTCGTCTTGGTCTTCTTGCAGTTGTAAATTACACACGCTATCACTGTGTACTCCAAGTAGGCTATAGTAGACTGTGAAACTGCTTCGATTCTTTGGACTGATATAGGGTACATACCATTTTGAGATTATAATCACAATATACCAATACAATAAAATGGCTCACTCTGTTCTTCATTCGCAATTGGTGATTACATCCTTTTGCATCGTTCGCTTCCCCTTACTCATCAACTCACTCATCTACTCCATCATACGTTACTTCATTTATTTCACCTGTTAGTGAAATTAGTTTAGATATAGTTTACGTTCAGTTTCGAGGTGATTATCAACTGGGCATGGCACATTCCACTGTCGGGAGTAGCAGAGCAGGCCCTAATGTCAGAAGGAGGAAAACTCACGCCCTCATAAAACTGGTTATAACTCCAGTTCTGTTAGTGATATTAAGATTGTTATGCTGGTGAATGAGGACCCAAAAGCGACGTAATAGAAACAGAGTCTTTATTCCAGTCTTAAACAAACAATGATTCTCAATCCTCTCGTCAGTAGAGAGGAACGACTGGAGTCGCGACCAGAGACTGCAGGTCGCTTCAGGAAGGCACAGGCCGTAGCTGACATAGATACCTGCTCACACGCAGCATCTGAAGAAGGCAAAAACACGACAGGGCGGAACAAGGACACGGAACAGCAAACATCAAACAAGAATCCGACAAGGACAGAAGCGGAAAACAGAGGGAGAAATAGGGACTCTAATCAGAGGGCAAAATAGGGGACAGGTGTGAAAGAGTAAATGAGGTCGTTAGGAGAATGAGAAACAGCTGGGAGCAGGAACGGAACGATAGAGAGAGAGAGCGGGAGAGGGAGAGAGGGAGGAGGAGAGAGAGGGATAGAAAGAGGGAAAGAACCAAATAAGACCAGCAGAGGGAAGCACAGGGACAAGACATGATGATCAAAGACAAAACATGACAGTACCCCCCCACTCACCGAGCGCCTCCTGGCGCACTCGAGGAGGAACCCTGGCGGCAACGAAGGAAATCATCAATCAACGAACGGTCCAGCACGTCCCGAGAAGGAACCCAACTCCTCTCCTCAGGACCGTAACCCTCCCAATCCACTAAGTACTGGTGACCACGTCCCCGAGAACGCATGTCCATGATCTTCCGTACCTTGTAAATAGGTGCGCCCTCGACAAGGACGGGGGGAGGGGGGGGGGGGGGGGGGGGAGACGAACGGGGGCGCGAAGAAAAGGCTTGACACAAGAGACATGGAAGACAGGGTGGACGCGACGAAGATGTCGCGGAAGAAGCAGTCGCACAGCGACAGGATTGACGACCTGAGAGACACGGAACGGACCAATGAACCGCGGAGTCAACTTGCGAGAAGCTGTCGTAAGGGGAAGGTTACGAGTGGAAAGCCACACTCTCTGACCGCGACAATACCTAGGACTCTTAATCCTACGTTTATTGGCGGCTCTCACAGTCTGCGCCCTGTAACGGCAAAGTGCAGACCTGACCCTCCTCCAGGTGCGCTCACAACGTTGGACAAAAGCCTGAGCGGAGGGAACGCTGGACTCGGCGAGCTGGGACGAGAACAGAGGAGGCTGGTAACCAAGACTACTCTGAAACGGAGATAGCCCGGTAGCAGACGAAGGAAGCGAGTTGTGAGCGTACTCAGCCCAGGGGAGCTGTTCTGCCCAAGACGCAGGGTTTCGAAACGAAAGGCTGCGTAATATGCGACCAATCGACTGATTGGCCCTTTCTGCTTGACCGTTAGACTGGGGATGAAACCCGGAAGAGAGACTGACGGAAGCACCAATCAATCGACAGAACTCCCTCCAAAACTGTGACGTGAATTGCGGGCCTCTGTCTGAAACGGCGTCTAACGGGAGGCCATGAATTCTGAACACATTCTCAATGATGATTTGTGCCGTCTCCTTAGCGGAAGGAAGCTTAGCGAGGGGAATGAAATGTGCCGCCTTAGAGAACCTATCGATAACCGTAAGAATCACAGTCTTCCCCGCAGACGAAGGCAGACCGGTAATAAAGTCTAAGGCGATGTGAGACCATGGTCGAGAAGGAATGGGAAGCGGTCTGAGACGACCGGCAGGAGGAGAGTTACCTGACTTAGTCTGCGCGCAGTCCGAACAAGCAGCCACGAAACGGCGCGTGTCCCGCTCCTGAGTAGGCCACCAAAACCGCTGGCGAATAGAAGCAAGCGTACCCCGAACGCCGGGGTGGCCAGCTAACTTGGCAGAATGAGCCCACTGAAGAACTGCCAGACGAGTAGAGACAGGAACGAACAGAAGGTTACTAGGACAAGCGCGCGGCGACGCAGTGTGAGTGAGTGCTTGCTTTACCTGTCTCTCAATTCCCCAGACAGTCAACCCGACAACACGCCCTTCAGGGAGAATCCCCTCGGGGTCGGTAGAAGCCACAGGAGAACTAAAGAGACGGGATAAGGCATCAGGCTTGGTGTTCTTATTTCCCGGGCGATAGGAAATCACGAACTCGAAACGAGCGAAAAACAACGCCCAACGAGCTTGACGTGCATTAAGTCGTTTGGCAGAACGGATGTACTCAAGGTTCTTATGGTCAGTCCAAACGACAAAAGGGACGGTCGCCCCCTCCAACCACTGTCGCCATTCGCCTATGGCTAAGCGGATGGCGAGCAGTTCGCGGTTACCCACATCATAGTTGCGTTCCGATGGCGACAGGCGATGAGAAAAGTAAGCGCAAGGATGGACCTTATCGTCAGACTGGAAGCGCTGGGACAGAATGGCTCCCACGCCCACCTCTGAAGCGTCAACCTCGACAATGAATTGTTTAGTGACGTCAGGAGTAACAAGGATAGGGGCGGATGTAAAACGCTTCTTGAGGAGATCAAAAGCTCCCTGGGCGGAACCGGACCACTTAAAGCAAGTCTTGACAGAAGTCAGAGCTGTGAGAGGGGCAGCCACTTGACCGAAATTACGAATGAAACGCCGATAGAAATTAGCGAAACCGAGAAAGCGCTGTAACTCGACACGTGACTTAGGAACGGGCCAATCGCTGACAGCCTGGACCTTAGCGGGATCCATCTGAATGCCCTCAGCGGAAATAACAGAACCGAGAAATGTGACAGAGGAGACATGAAAGGCGCACTTCTCAGCCTTCACGTAGAGACAATTCTCTAAAAGGCGCTGGAGTACACGTCGAACGTGCTGAACATGAATCTCGAGTGACGGTGAAAAAATCAGGATATCGTCAAGGTAAACGAAAACAAAGATGTTCAGCATGTCTCTCAGTACATCATTAACTAATGCCTGAAAAACAGCTGGAGCATTAGCGAGACCGAACGGCAGAACCCGGTATTCAAAATGCCCTAACGGAGTGTTAAACGCCGTTTTCCACTCGTCCCCCTCTCTGATGCGTACGAGATGGTAAGCGTTACGAAGGTCCAACTTAGTAAAGAACCTGGCTCCCTGCAGAATCTCGAAGGCTGACGACATAACGATTCTTAACCGTTATGTCATTCAGCCCTCGATAATCCACGCAGGGGCGCAGAGTACCGTCCTTCTTCTTAACAAAGAAAAACACCGCTCCGGCGGGAGAGGAAGAAGGCACCACGGTACCGGCGTCGAGAGAAACAGACAGATAATCCTCGAGAGCCTTACGTTCGGGAGCCGACAGAGAGAATAGTCTACCCCGAGGGGGAGTGGTCCCCGGAAGGAGATCAATACAACAATCATACGACCGGTGAGGAGGAAGAGAGCTGGCTCTGGACCGACTGAAGACCGTGCGTAGATCATGATATTCCTCCGGCACTCCTGTCAAATCACCAGGTTCCTCCTGAGTAGAGGGGACAGAAGAAACAGGAGGGATAGCAGACATTAAACACTTCACATGACAAGAAACGTTCCAGGATAGAATAGAATTACTAGACCAATTAATAGAAGGGTTATGACATACTAGCCAGGGATGACCCAAAACAACAGGTGTAAAAGGTGAACGAAAAATCAAAAAGGAAATGGTCTCACTGTGGTTACCAGATACTGTGAGGGTTAAAGGTAGTGTCTCACATCTGATACTGGGGAGAGGACTACCATCTAAGGCGAACATGGGCGTGGCCTTCCCTAACTGTCTGAGAGGAATGTCATGTTTCCGAGCCCATGCTTCGTCCATAAAACAACCCTCAGCCCCAGAGTCTATCAAGGCACTGCAGGAAGCAGCCGAACCGGTCCAGCGTAGATGGACCGACAAGGTAGTACAGGATCTTGATGGAGAGATCTGAGTAGTAGCGCTCACCAGTAGCCCTCCGCTTACTGATGAGCCCTGGCCCTTTACTGGACATGACAAAATGTCCAGCAGAACCGCAATAGAGGCAAAGGCGGTTGGTGATTCTCCGTTCCCTCTCCTTAGTCGAGACGCGAATACCTCCCAGCTGCATGGGCTCAGTCTCTGAGCCGATGGGAGGAGATGGTTGAGATGCGGAGAGGGGAAACACCGTTAACGCGAGCTCTCTTCCACGAGCTCGGTGACGAAGATCTACTCGTCGTTCTATGCGGATGGCGAGTGCAATCAAAGAGTCCACGCTGGAAAGAACCTCCCGGGAGAGAATCTCATCCTTAACCTCAGCGTGGAGTCCCTCCAGAAAACGAGCGAGCAACGCCGGCTCGTTCCAGTCACTGGATGCAGCAAGAGTGCGAAACTCTATAGAGTAATCCGTTATGGATCGATCACCTTGACATAGGGAAGCCAGGGCCCTGGAAGCCTCCTTCCCAAAAACTGAACGATCAAAAACCCGTATCATCTCCTCCTTAAAGTTCTGATAAACGTTAGAACACTCAGCCCTTGCCTCCCAGATAGCTGTGCCCCACTCCCGAGCCCGACCAGTAAGGAGTGATATGACGTAAGCGATCCGAGCTCTCTCTCCTGAGTATGTGTTGGGCTGGAGAGAGAACACAATATCACACTGGGTGAGAAAGGAGCGACACTCAGTGGGCTGCCCAGAGTAACATGGTGGGTTATTAACCCTAGGTTCCGGAGACTCGGAAGACCAGGAAGTAGCTGGTGGCACGAGACGAAGACTCTGAAACTGTCCTGAGAGATCGGAGACATGAGCGGCCAGGGTCTCAACGGCATGACGAGCAGTAGACAATTCCTGCTCGTGTCTGCCGAGCATTGCTCCCTGGATCTCGACGGCAGTGTTGCGAGAATCCGTAGTCGCTGGGTCCATTCTTGGTCGGATTCTTCTGTTATGCTGGTGAATGAGGACCCAAAAGCGACGTAATAGAAACAGAGTCTTTATTCCAGTCTTAAACAAACAATGATTCTCAATCCTCTCGTCAGTAGAGAGGAACGACTGGAGACGCGACCAGAGACTGCAGGTCGCTTCAGGAAGGCACAGGCCGTAGCTGACATAGATACCTGCTCACACGCAGCATCTGAAGAAGGCAAAAACACGACAGGGCGGAACAAGGACACGGAACAGCAAACATCAAACAAGAATCCGACAAGGACAGAAGCGGAAAACAGAGGGAGAAATAGGGACTCTAATCAGAGGGCAAAATAGGGGACAGGTGTGAAAGAGTAAATGAGGTCGTTAGGAGAATGAGAAACAGCTGGGAGCAGGAACGGAACGATAGAGAGAGAGAGCGGGAGAGGGAGAGAGGGAGGAGGAGAGAGAGGGATAGAAAGAGGGAAAGAACCAAATAAGACCAGCAGAGGGAAGCACAGGGACAAGACATGATGATCAAAGACAAAACATGACAAAGATTCTAACAATGGCAGTGTTTTATATTGACATATTTAGGAAACGTCAAGGACGGAGGGGGACATGGTTTTTAAAATGGCAGAGTAATAATTGTTTTAAATTAATGAGCAGTCCAAAAATTCTGTTTTAGCGGTTCTAGTGTTAACAGTTTGGACATGTTGATTCCCACACCCGTAGACTGTGGATTATCAGTTTGTTACTTCTACTGCTTACCTCGCTCCCCTATCTTGCACTGTGAAATTACAGGCTTAGTTAGACAGATTGCCATTTTGTTCAGTGCAGTGTTCACCTCTCCCATCAATCCGCGATGAACTCACCCTCTGTCACTTTCCCTCCTTTTCCCCTCCATTCCATTGTATTGGCTCAGTGAGCCGAGGACTGGGCTGGCTATCTTCACTCAGATCTCCTTGAGTGATAAGGGCATTTCATAACCACTCTCCAGTTCCAGCCGTCTACCATGTACTGCAGCACCCATCATCAATTTATAAAACCGCTGCAGCGAACATGGTACAACCAACACCTGTATGGTCTCTTCTAATCGCATAGGGACCATACACGGCACCATCCATTTTGCTACAATTTTCTGACATACAGAAGCAGCGTTACTGTCAACCTCTGTCAAACGGACACTCTGGACACTTTGGAGACGTGTGGAGAGTGCTCTGGGAGCTGGGAACTGTCCTGTTCTCTTCACTGTGTTTCCCCATGCTGTCTGGGAGCTGGGAACTGTTCTGTTCTCTTCGCTAAGTGTTTTATCCATGCTGCAGGAAGTGGAGCAGTGGACTGGCTTGGTTCTCGTGCTGTGTGAAGGATGAGGCAGGGTGACTGAGTGAATGAGTGACAGACAGTCTTCAGCAGCTGGCTGGGAGGAAGGGAGGGAAATCCCTACTCTGAACAGGGCCAGTTATCAGACCCCTCCACTGGCTAGCTGCTAAACTGGCTTTGTCTAATGCTGGACAAGTCATCCTCTATTGTGGCCAGTGGGTGTAGGAGATAGGTACTGCTGTAACTCAACACTTTGATTTGAGCTGTACGTTGACTTGGAGAAGGGAATGATTTTTTAGTGTACTCAAGGTGGTGCATGCTGCAAGGTGTGTTCTGTGTTATATTTTGCAATGGGCATATTAAAAAATGACCAGGATATCACAAGGATGAAAAAGTTGATGCAAAACACACCAGAGAACGGCAGGTTTTGGCCAGCTCTACATTATGTCTGCTCAAGACATGCAGTTGTTTTGCATTCTAAGATGCTACTGCACTATTACAAAATGTCATAGGCATACAGTCTGAGCAAAATAGAGGTATAATGTTCTGTCAGATTCTGTTTGCCGTACCAAAATGTATCGTGGTTGGACCCGGGCCCTCTCTCGCTCTCTCTCTCACTCTGAGTGATTCAGGTTTCTGTGCCACCGACCCTCCCTCCTTCATACTCCTGAGCTCTGTCCCTGTACTGTACTGTAGGGAGAGTAAGGGTGGTAGTGGAGTAGTGGTTCAGCCTAGGCCAGCCTCATTAGCTGCTGAAAGCTCCTTTCTCAGTGCAGGCCGCTGCAGGGCTATTGTCTCCCACAACAGCTGCTCATTATGAAGCAGATAAATCATTGCATTACTTGCGAATGTAGTGCTCTTTAACAGAGCTCCAGTTACAGTGGTGAAACAAACATAGGGATTTCACTGCATCTCTTCCTCCTTCGCTCAGTCCTGTCATCTGTGTGTGTGTGTGGCTCTAGTTATACAGACATTGGGCTTTCATTCTCAAGATGGTCGTCAGGACATCTCACTCCTCACAACCTAGGAACAGTTGATGTTTGCATATCTGGTCTTGAATTGTGATATTTATTTGAAATGGTAATGTATTCTTAGCGGGACAGTGGGACACTACTAGGCTGCATAGTCAATGTTATATATTTCTCTGTGTATTGTCACGAACCGGCTCAGAGCCCGTAACAAAAGGGAGACAACGTGGAGATAAGGAGTAACAAAATATATTTATTAAATAAAGTAACCTAAATGCAAGTAACAATGGTGTGTGTAATCAGTAATCAGTAGTGTAAGTGAGGGTTTTGGCATGCATGAATGTGATAATGCGGTGTGTTGAAAGGTGCTAAAGCAAACAACCAAAAAGTCACAAAAAACCACAACAAAATATATAAAGGCGTCTGCATGGAGAGAGTCTCCTCCATGAACGGGGAAGTGGTGCATTTATCCTGGAAGACACCGGGCCCAGGTGTTTCCCATGTATCTGATGACCCTCCCAACTCCGCCCACCGACATCCTAATAAGGAAACAAGAGCAAAGAGAGAATACGGCAGACAGAGTGGGAGGGTCGTCACAGTATTTTAATCAGATTCATACTCAGTAGTTTCCACATTGCTTCAATAGTTCAACAAAAATTACCCAATATACCCTGCAGGGATATTAGGTCCACAGGAAAGAATCAGATGACATCAATGAGCAGAAGAAGAAGAATGAACAATGATGCGTGATACATCCTATTATCTAGATGACTCAGGCTGGTTGCTCTTTTCATTTGACCGTTCCTTTATTAAAAGCACCACAAAAATAGAACATTAAGACAGAAATAAACAAAGTAGTTTCCTGTGTTCATCTCAGCGATCACTGCCTCATTGCCTGCATCCGCTATAGGTCCGCAGTCAAACGACCACCCCTCATCACTGTCAAATGCTCCCTAAAAAAACTTCTGCGAGCAGGCCTTTCTAATCGACCTGGCCCGGGTATCCTGGAAGGATATTGACCTCATCCCGTCAGTCGAGGATGCCTGGTCGTTCTTTAAAAGTAATTTCCTCACCATCTTAAATAAGCATGCCCCTTTCAAAAAATGTAGAACTAAGAACAGATATAGCCCTTGGTTCACTCCAGACCTGACTGCCCTCGACCAGCACAAAAACATCCTGTGGCGGACTGCAATAGCATTGAATAGTCCCCGTGATATGCAACTGTTCAGGGAAGTCAGGAACCAATACACGCAGTCAGTCCGAAAAGCAAAGGCCAGCCTTTTCAAACAGAAATTTGAATCCTGTAGCTCTAACTCCAAAAAGTTTTGGGACACTGAAGTCCATGGAGAACAAGAACACCTTCTCCCAGCTGCCCACTGCACTGAGGCTAGGTAAAACTGTCACCACTGATAAATCCATGATAATCGAGAATTTCATTAAGCATTTCTCTACGGCTAGCCATGCTTTCCACCTGGCTACCCCAACCCCGGCCTATAGCTCCGTACCCCCCACAGCTACTTGCCCAAGCCTCCCCAGTTTCTCCTTCACCCAAATCCAGATGGCAGATGTTCTGAAAGAGCTGCAAAACCTGGACCCGTACAAATCAGCTGGGCTAGACAATCTGGACCCTCTTTCTAAAATTATCCGCCACCATTGTTGCAACCCCCCCTACCAGTCAGTTCAACCTCTCTTTTGTATCGTCCGAGATCCCTAAAGATTGGAAAGCTGCCAAGTTAATAAACAGATCACTGACCATTTCGAATCCCACCGTACCTTCTCCACTGTGCAATCCGGTTTCCGAGCTGGTCATGGGTGCACCTCAGCCACGCTCAAGGTACTAAACGATATCATAAACTCCATCGTTAAAAGATTGTACTGTGCAGCCGTCTTCATTGACCTGGCCAAGTCTTCATCACATTCTTATCGGCAGACTCAACAGCCTTGGTTTCTCAAATGACTGCCTCACCTGGTTCACCAACTACTTCTCAGACAGAGTTCATTGTGTCAAATCGGAGGGCCTGTTGTCCGGACCTCTGGCAGTCTCTATGGGGGTGCCACAGTGTTCAATTCTCGGGCCGACTCTTTTCTCTGTATATATCAACAATGTCGCTCTTGCTGCGGGTGAATCGCTGATCCACCTCTACGCAGACGACACCATTCTGGCCCTTCTTTGGACACTGTGTTAACAAACCTCCAAACAAGCTTCAATGCCATATAACTCTCCTTCTGTGGCCTCCAACTGCTCTTAAACGCTAGTAAAAATAAAGGCATGCTTTTCAAACGTTCGCTGCCCGCACCTGCCCGCCCGACTAGCATCACTACTCTGGACGGTTCTGACTTAGAATATGTGGACAACTACAAATACCTAGGTGTCTGGCTAGACTGTAACCCTCCTTCCAGACTCATATTAAACATCTCCAACCCAAAATTAAATCTAGAATCGGCTTTCTTGTCACGTTCGTTTGAATGAATGGACCAAGGCGCAGCGTACTTAGAGTTCCACATGTTTAATAAATATGAATCTCACCAAAAAACAATACAGAAGAAAACGAAACGTGACGTTCTGGGCTGCCCCCCCCCCCCCAAGGTGCGTACTCTGGCTGCAAACCTGAACCTATAGGAGGGGGGTCCGGGTGGGCATCTCGTGGCTCTGCCAAATTCAGTGGCGCCTCTGGTGCAGGGATCGTCGCCGGTAGCTCCGGACCGTGAATCATTGCCGGAGGAATCGAATCGTGGATCATCGCCGGGGACTCCAGACCATAGATTGTCGCCGGGGACTCCGGACCGTAGATCGTCGCAGACGGCTCCGGACTGTGGATCCTCGCCGGAGAAACCAGACCGTGGATCGTCGCCAGAAGCTCTGGACCGTGGACCGTTGCCGGAGGCTCCGGGCCGGGAACCCCCGCCGGAGGCTCCGGACCGGGAACCGTCGCCGGAGGCTCCAGACCGGGAACCGTCGCCGGAGGCTCCGGACTGGGAACCGACTGGGGACTGTCGCTGGAGGCTTCGTACCCTGGATTTTCACTGCAGGCTCCGGGCCATGGATCATCACTGGAGGCTTCGTGCTATGGATCATCACTGGAGGCTCCGAGCCATGGATCATCACTGGAGGCTTCGTGCCATGGATTATCACTGGAGGCTTCGTGCCATGGATCATCACTACAGGCTCCGGGCCATGGATCACCAATGGAGGCTTCGTGCCATGGATTATAACTGGAGGCTTCGGGCCATGGATCATCGCTGGAAGCCTGGTACATGGAGCTGCCACAACGCGTCCTGGCTGGATACCCACTTTAGCTCGGTGAGTGTGGAGAGCTGGCACAGGATGCACCCGGCTAAGAAGGCACACTGGAGGTCTGGAGTGTAGAGCTGGCACAACGCGTCCTGGCTGAAAACCCCTTGTAGCACGCAAGTGCTGGGAGCTGGCACAGGCCGCATTGGGTTTTGCTGGCGAACTGGGGATACCGTGCATAGAGCTGGCGCAGGATATCCTGGGCCGAAGAGACGCACCGGAGACCAGGACCGCTGAGCCGGCACAATCCATCCTGGCTGAATGCCCACTAGCACGGCAACTGCGGGGAGCTAGCACAGAGCACACCGGGCTGTGAATGCGCACTGGTGACACAGTGCGCATCACCGCATAACACGGTGCCTGACCGGTCACTCGCTCCCCACGGTAAGCATGGAGAGTTGGCTCAGGTCTAAACCCTGACTCCGCCAATCTCCCGTGTGCCCCCCAAATTTTGGGGGGGGGGGCTGCCTCTCGGGCTTCCGTTGTTGATCTAATTCCTCGTATCGTCGCCATTCTGCCTCCATCTGCTCCCTTGACGGCGATACTCTCCAACCCGCGTCCAGTGTCCTTTTCCATTCAGGATTTCCTCCCATGTCCATTCATGGCCACACTGCTTGGTCCATAGTAGTAGTAATTCAGGACCCACAATTGTGCTGTGATACCATGTAGCTGGGTTGAGGTCAATTCCATTTCAATTCCAGTCAATTCAGAAGGTAAACCAAATTTCAATTCCAATTTTGAATTTTCGTTATCGAAAAGCATTAAAGATAATTGGAATTTCAGTGAACTTCCTGAATTGACTGGAATTTAAATGGAATTGACCACAACACTGCCAAGCATCCCATCATACCTCACAGGTATCCCATGGCAGTGTGGTGCCAGAACAACAACCTCTCCCTCAATGTGAGCAAGACAAAGGAGCTGATCATGGACTATAGGAAAAGGAGGGCCGAACAGGCCCCCATTAACATCAACGGGATTGAAAGGGAGCGGGTCGAGAGTTTCAACTTCCTTGGTGTCCACATCACAAATGAACTATCATGGTCCAAACACACCTAGACAGTTGTGAAGAGGGCACAACAACACCTTTTCCCCCTCAGGAGACTGAAAAGATTTGGCATGGGTCCCCAGATACTCAAAAAGTTCTGCAGCTGCAGCATTGAAAGCATCCGGACCGGTTGTATCACCGCCTGGTATGGCAACTGCTCGACATCTAAGGCGCTACAGAGGATAGTGCGTATGGTCCAGTACATCACTGGGGCCAAGTTTCCTGACATCCAGGACCTATATACTAGGCGGTGTCAGAGTTAGGCCCAAATAATTGTCAAAGACTCCAATCACCCAAGTCATAAGTTCTCTCTGCTACCGCGTGGCAAGCGGTACTCGAGCGCCATCTAGGACCAAAAGGTTCCTTAAAACTTCTTATGGCTGCAAGGCAAAGTGTTGAGTTGCCAGTGAAATCGTGCCCATTTCAAAAGGCCTCCTACTCAAATCTTGCTCGTACAATATGAATATTATTATTCTTTTTGGATAGAAAACACTTTCTAGTTTCTAAAACAGTTGGAATTATTTCTCTGAGTGAAACAGAAGTCCTTCCGCAGCACTTTTCCTGACCAGGAAGTGAAATGTCAGAAATCGATGCTCTTTTCAACTTGATGCCTATACATGGTCTTGACACTTAGGAGTCTACTTACACTCCATACGCCTTCCTATTGGTGTAAAGAGGATGTCAGAGAATAAATGTTTGTGCTCCTCTTGGTCTGTGGTGGAAAAAAAACTATTTCTTTGACGTGACCGTCCACTTCCGGTACTCTGAAGGAAGTGGGATTGACTTCTGTTTTGCCTTCGTAACGAACGGCTAACATCTCCGGCTCGAATTTTTTTTGATACATGTGACTATATCATCGTAATGTATGTTTTTTAAATATAGTTTAATCAGATTATTGAAACTTTTTTCGGGAGTTTTGCCGTGTTCCGTCCTCTAACTGTGTTTACGTTGGAGAAATTTGTGCCACTCGGCTAGTGCCAATGCTAATTGAAGAGGGAAATTTGCCATTCTGAATCCAAACAACGACTCATCTGGACAGAGGGCACCTTCTTCAACATTCTGATGAAAGATCAGCAAAAGTAAGACCCATTTTATGATGTTATTTCATATATCTGTCGTGCATGTGAACTGGCCGTGGGCGCCCAATTGTGTCTGTCTATTGTAGCTACGCTAATATAGCGATACATTTTGTTTTTGCTGTAAAACATTCGGAAACAATCGGAAATATTGTTTGGAATCACAAGATGCCTGTCTTTCAATTGCTGCAGACTATGTATTTTTCAGAAATGTTTTATGATGAGTAATTAGCTATTTGACGTTGGTGTCTGTAAATATTATGGCTGCTTTCGGTGCAATTTCGGATTGTAGCTGAAATGTAAACTATGGTTTATACATGAAATATGCAAATTCTTCGAACAAAACATATGCTATACAATAAATATGTTATCAGACTGTCATCTGATGAATTTGTTTCTTGGTTAGTGGCTATTTATATCTTTATTTGGGCGAATTTGTGATAGCACCTGATGGAGTAAGAAACTGATGGAGTTAGAAAAGTTGTGTCTTTTGCTAACGTGGTTAGCTAATAGATTTACATATTTTGTCTTCCCTGTAAAACATTTTAAAAATCGGACATGTTGGCTTGATTCACAAGATGTGCACCTTTCATCTGGTGTCTTGGACTTGTTAATGTGTGAAAGTTAAATATTAAAAAAAAATAGATCTTGAATTTCGCGCCCTGCACTTTGAGCTGGATGTTGTCATAAGTGTACCGGTGTCGGGCTGCCCCCCTAACAGGTTAACAGTTTCTACTCCCAAGCCATAAGACTGCTGAACAATGAATCAAATGGCCACCCGGACTATTTAAATTGATGTCTTCCCCCCCCCCCCCCCCCTTTGTTTTTAGACTGCTGCTACTCGCTGTTTATCTATGCATAGTCACTTTACAAATGACCTCAACTAACCTGTACCCCCGCACATTGACTTGGTACCGGTACCCCCTATAAATAGCCTCATTATTGTTATGACATTTTCTTGTGTTACTTTTTGATTATTTAAAAAAAAAATTTTTTACTTTAGTTTAATTAGTAAATATTTTCTTAACTCTATTTATTGAACTGCATTGTTGGTTAATGGCTTGTTAGTAAGCATTTCACGGTAAGGTCTACAACTTGTATTCGGCGCACGTGACAAATAACATTTGATTTGATTGGATTTTTAGTGTGTGACAGTAGGGGTGAGCTGCCAGGAAATCAGTGTACATGTATGGTTGTGTTGTTAAGCATCAGACATTTCAAATAATGTCAAGTGTTGCTACTCGTGAGAGAAGTTTGTTTGTGGTTGTTTAAAAAAAGATGGCAGTGTTAAAGTGAATTTCACACGCATTTTCACAAACACACTCAACCGTGATTCACACTGGTGGAAAACAATGGAAAACTCCCACCTGACATCTCCCATATTCCGACTGCAGGAGAAGACACATATTTGTGCACTCTTGTCAACCAGAGAGTGAGGAAGCTATAGAGATGACAAAGCACACAGACCTCACACAGATAGAGAAGCCAAGTCCCCCAGTCTAAACAGTAGACCTGCAGGCAGATCTATCACACAGACCTCTCACACCTAGAGAAGCCAAGTTCCCCAGTCTAAAGAGTAGACCTGCAGGCAGATACCTCACACAGACCTCTCACACCTAGAGAAGCCAAGTCCCCCAGTCTAAGCCAAGTCCCCCATTTTCTCTCCTGAAATACAACATATGCTACCAAAGATATCAGTCTGTAACAAAATAAGACAATTGGCATTCAATAAGGCAACATGTGTGCGATGTTAAATACTATAGAACTGTATATGATGCCAGGAGTTGTACTGTAGCTCACATGAATTCAAAGATACACAAAAGAGATATTGTTCGTGACAGGGATTCATGATTATTATGTTGATCAACGGAGTGTTTAACATGATTTTTGATTTCTGTACCCCACACATACAATTATGTGTAGGTCCCTCAGTCGAGCAGTGAATTTCAAACACAGATCCAACCACAAAGACCAGGGAGGTTTTCCAACGCCTCGCAAAGAAGGGCACCTATTGGTAGATGGGTACAAAACAATCTGACATTGAATATCCCTTTGAGCATGGTGAAGTTATTAATTACACATGGTGATGTTATTAATTGAAGTTATTAAGCATCAATACACACAGTCACTACAAAGATACAGATGTCCTTCTTAACTCAGGGATTTCACCATGATGCCAATGGTTTAATAGCTGTGATAGGAGAAAACTGAGGATGGATCAACAACATTGTAATTACTCCACAATACTAACCTAATTAACAGAGTGAAAAGAAGGAATACAAAATATTCCAAAACATGTGTCCTGTTTGCAACAAGGCACTAAAGTAATACTACAAAAAAATTGGCAAAACAATTAACTTTTTTGTCATGAATACAAAGTGTTATGTTTGGGGCTGTCACGTTCCTGACCTGTTTTCCTTTGTCTTGTATTTATTTTAGTTGGTCAGGGCGTGAGTTGGGTGGGTTTGTCTATGGTTGATTTTCTATGTTGGGATTTTTGTGTTCGGCCTGGTATGATTCTCAATCAGAAACAGCTGTCAATTTGTTGTCCCTGATTGAGAATCATACTTAGGCAGCCTGGGTTTCACGTGTGTTTTGTGGGTGTTTGTTTCTGTGTTTGTGTTTTTCACCACACGGTACTGTATCTGTTTGCTGCACTTCGTTTATTTGTTTTGTATTTTTTTCTAAGTGTTCAGTTTTTTCCGTTATAATAAATCATTCATCATGAACACTAACCACTCCGCGTATTGGTCCGATCCTTCTCGCCTCTCCTCGTCCGAGGAGGAGGAATATGACGACAACCGTTACAGGGGCAAATCCAACACAACACATTACTGAGTACCACTCTCCATATTTTCAAGCATAGTGGTAGCAGCATCATGTTATGGGTATGCTTGTAATCGTTAAGGATTGGGGAATTTTTTGGGATAAAAAATAAACGGAATGGAGATAGCACAGGCAAAATCTTAGAGGAAAACCTGGTTCTCTCTAGTTTCTACCGGTCACTGGGAGATGAATTCCCCTTTCAGCAGGACAATAACCTAAAACACAAGGCCAAATCTACACTGGAGTTGCTTACCAAGAAGACAGTGCATGTTCGTCAGTAGCCAAATTACAGTTTTGACTTAAATCTGCTTGAAGATCTATGGTAAGACCTGGAAATTGTTGTCTAGCAATGATCAATAACCAATTTGACAGAGCATGAAGAATGTTGAAAATAATAATTGGCAAATGTTGCACAATCCAGTTGTGGAAAGCTCTTAGAGACTTACACAGAAAGACTCACAGCTGTAATTGCTGCTAAAGTTGATTCTAACATGTATTGACCCATGGGCTTGAATACTTATGTAAATATATTAGTGTTTTATGTTTCATTAATTCTTTAAAAATGTTAGAATTTTTCTTCCACTTTGACAATAGAGTATTTTGTATAGATTGTTGACAACAAATGACAATTAAATCCATTTTAATCTCACTTTTTTATTTAATTTAATTTAAACTTTATTTAACCAGGAAGGGCTCATTGAGATTTAAAATCTATTTTTCAAGAGCGTCCTGGCCAAGATAGGGAGCACCAAGTCATTACAAAAATTACAGACAAACAACATGAAAACTACAAGTAATCTAGTAAAAACCATAGAATTCACAAGAGTATAACAAAATCAAAAACAGCAAATTAAAAACATTGACAGGTCATGGAATCAGTCTCAAGATCAGTCATCAGTGATTTAAAAATAACAATCGGGACAAGTTCTTCCAGTTTAAAAGTATTTTGTAAGGCGTTCCAAGACGATGGCGCAGAGTACATCAAAGCCCTTTTACCAAATTCAGTTCGGACATTTGGAACAGTTAGCAGGATAAAGTCCAGCGAACGAAGAGAGTACCCACCACATTTCAGAACAAAAAAATAAAATAAATAAAAATGTAATAATCCCAAAATGGCTTTGTAAATAAAAGTATACCAGTGACTGAGCCTACAATGGACTAGAGAAGGCCAGCAAACCCTGGTATGCAAAGTGCAGTGGTGCATAATGGTTTTGGAGTTTAAAATAAATCTCAAAGTGACATGGTAAAGGGTGTCAATTGATCTCAAACACTGAGTGGAAGCATTCATATATAAAATATCCCCATAGTCTAGTAAAGGCATAAATGTAGCTGATACTAGCCTCCTTCTGGCTTCAAAAGAAAAACAGGCCTTATTTCTAAAATAAAATCCCAATTTCAGCTTCAATTTTTTTGTAAGTTGTTGAATATGCAATTTAAAAGAGAGGCCGTCATCAATTAAAATTCCAAGATATTTATATGAGGCTACAACCTCAATCTCATTGCCCTGACAGGTAGTAATAGGTGAAAGGTTCAGAAGTCTATTTCTTGCTTTAGAAAACACCATTCGTTTCATTTTGTCAGTATTGAGGATAAGCTTCAATTGACGCAAGGTATGTTGAACAGTATAAAAAGCAGTTTGCAAATTCTGGAAAGCTTTTGTAAGAGACGAGGCACAACAGTAAATAACAGTAACATCAGCATAAAAATGAAGTTGCGCATTTTTGACATTTTTGACTAAATCATTTATATAAATAGTGAATAAGAGAGGACCAAGTACAGAGCCTTGGGGCACACCATTAAAGACAGACAATTTAACAGACATAAGCCCATCAAATTGAGTGCACTGAGTTCTATCAGACAGCTAGTTAGCTAATCATGCAACTGCATGTTCTGAAAGACCTACACTCGACAATCTCTGCCTTAGTATAGCATGATCAACTGTATCAAACGCCTTAGAGAGATCTTTGTAGCACAACAAGGACCGAGTTAGAGAGAACCTGGTGTAAAGTACAGTAATCCAGTACCAATAGATAACTTATTTTATAATATGGTCATTTAGCAGACGCTTTTATGCAAAATGACTTAGAGAACTGTCTACATTGACAGTGACATACTGTTCATTGTTACCAGCAGCGTGCTCTATCACCTACTGCTCCATTGGATTTGAAATCCATTTTGGATTTTGTGACTGCTTTGATAAATTAGTGTGTCACGTTGATTGAAAGGAACTGAGTAGTCAGTCAGTCCCCTTCTCCCAGAGCAGTTGGCCTTCCATCCACCTGTGATCATTCAGGAATACCAGGCAGGCGACAGCCTTGAGCTGAGCAACCACACTGAATGACTGACCGAGCAACCGCTCTGACTGACTGACCACACTGACTGACTCAGAAACACCCGACCAATCAGAATAGAATCACTAACATGGCTCCTCAAGATTCCAAGTTTCACACACAGACATTCTCTCCAATATCTAAAGCCCATGCAGCTTCCATATTCCACCAATAGCGATGCTCGCTTTTTAATGTAGTGTACTAACAGTCCTTCATATCTCACATTCATATTTACAGTCATCTATAGCGCTGCAGTCTGATGTCAATGGGGAGTAAACACACATAACGAACAGGTCGCTGGCGCTGGCAGGGCTACAGTGTTTTATATTAATGTATTCATGTTAACGGGTAGGAGTGGAGGAGTTGGCCCAAGTTGTTTTCTCTCACCAGTGAAGGTCAATGTCTGAAGAGGAACTTGAGGACACCCCTGCATTAAACATACAGTATCTCTGTAGGCAGGTTGTGTCTTAGACACTGTGTCGGATTTCTAATGGTGTGTGTAGTTAAAGCCTGCGGTGTGCTGCATGTTGGGAAGTGATTAAGGCTTTATTAGATGGCCGTGTGCTGTGACTTGTCATCCGGCACTGCAGCAACAGCTGCAGAATATTTTTACCTGGACGACTCAAGGCAATGAACAGTATCACATCCAGCCGGGTCCTCCAGATCTGCTGGAAAACCACACACTGCATAATGTACATATCCAATGTGTCTCCATCCAGAAAGCCATGTCATTAAAATAGTAAAATCATGCGGGTCTCCTCTCTCTCTCTCTCTCTCTCCCTCTCTCTCTCTCTCTCTCTCTCTCTCTCGCTCTCTCTCTCTCTCTCTCTCTCGCTCTCTCTCTCTCTCTCTCTCTCTCTCCCTCTCTCTCTCTCGCTCTCATCTAGATTTATAATGGAGGAAGTGTGCCTGTCTGCATCAGAATCACAGGCTTGGTTTAAACTATCAAAGACAACCTGAGTGCGTCTCGGGAATTTTTCAAACATGGTTAATTTTTCAAGATGCAAGATCATGGTTTTTACACATGGGAGGTTGATATTATAATCCTAAGCCATGGGCGCTCTGGGGGAAGCTACTTAATGGCCCTAAATCATTTTGAGAGAGAACTTGTGCTCCTGAGAGTGATTTAAATTTGATGACAGAGTGGCAGACTAGGTTTGCATGCCTATCCCGCCTGCCACTTTCCTCTGAAGTTTTGGAGAGCTGTTGTACCCAATCTCACTCAGAGCACTCCGCCAAGAGAATATGTTAATTGCCCCTTATTATTTACCTATAGCTGTGTGTAATGTATATATGGATGTATTTAAAACATGAATACGTAATGTACTTTCCCACCCTCCCATGTATTGGGAAACGATAAAGAGGTTTTATTCAAATCATCTACAGGCAATTGTATTTCAATATATCTCACTGCTAAACTCTTGCTTGCTTGGAGTGCAAGAAGAAGTCCATTTAGAATCAACAATGCACAGAGGGCTGTGCGAAATTGGGAGCCTTCAGCACAGTACGTATTAGTGTAATAACAGAAGTAGCCTGAGCTAATTTAAACTTAAGCCCTCAAGAGAATTTCCTCCTTCTGCAGACTTTAATTAAGAACATCTGTCAGGACCATGCACAGTATGTTCATATACACTGCCTATTAGCAGGACAGAGTTGTTTTTGTGGGGGAAATGAATAAATGTGGGTAATTGATTATTCCATAATTTGGTTAGTTTAATATCAGATGTTAACCGTGGACTCTGTTCAATATTCATATCACTGTCTAACATGAGTGTAAAATAACAAACTCAGTTTTCTGTGTTGGCTCTTTATTTACCTTCTGGAAATCCACAGGGAGGCTGCAGGAGTGAAAGTGTGAGGTGCTGTAAATGTTTTGTGTTGACAGATTAGGGCAATGCTCTTTGGTATTCAGCAGGTTTGGATGGTGATGGCGTTCATCCCGAGTTGTTCCACACCAAAGAGCTACGGCGGTAAACGCACACGGAGACATCTGCTGCTGGGATCTCTTTGGATCCGCAGAGGCAGCGAGGTGAAGAGGCTAGATTTTACCCATAAGTGCCGCGTTGCATAAAACATGCATCCGTTAAAGATTTTTTTCTTTCACTTTACAGTGTAATCAACTAGGTTCTTTGGCCTGGTGTTTCACTTTGGAATGGAGTTTGAAGCCACCAGGGAATTTCATGTTCAGGTACTTTCTGAATGGGGGCACTTTGTCAGATGACGCACTTCATTGAGTGACACTCTAGTTGTGCTTGGGAGCCTTCTACAGCCTCATACAGTATTTCCTGTGAGTGGGTTCATCTCCATGGCAGGCTTATTAGCAGCAGTTGTGAATTCATATCAATAGTGGAGCATGTCCCCTTTCAGAGAGGGGGGCTGGCCTCTTCCTTGGTCCAGCCCCATAATCCCCTATTACAGGGATCATCAACTGGCGGCCCGTGGCCGATTCTATTTGGCCCCCCAAATAAAACACTGTAGAATCACTAGGAATTGTCACGTATACTCCCTCTCCGGCCTCTAGGTCATCAGGCTGCTGATTATCCCGCACACCTGTCACCATCGTCTTGTGCACCTGCGCCTCATGACTCACCTGGACACCATCACCTCCTTGATTATCTTCCCTATATCTGTCACTCCCCTCGGTTCTTTCCTCAGGTGTTATTGTTTCAGTTTCATGTCTGTGCGTTGTTCGAGGTTCTTGTTTTGTATTATGTTTATTTTATTAAAACACTCACTCCCTGAACGTGCTTCCCGACTCTCAGCGCACATGGTTACAGCAATTCACATCAAAATTATTTTAATTTAGGAAATCTATTCTCCAATATTTCCTCTCGTAAATAGAGAGACATACTGTATGTGATTGTGTACCAATGTAATCAAGTTTGAAATGGTTACGTTTTTGTCAAATACAATATCTAGTTGATGAACCCTGCCCTACTGGGTGACTTCTCTAATGCTTATCCAAATAGAACGTATCTGGAGAGCTGTGACATGGTTACTGCTTACTGCTGATCTGGTCTCTTGGCTGCCCTGTGTTTGTCTGTCCATGTGTGCATGGGCAGGACAGTGTGGCTGCTCAGATTGACCCAAGGACATATTGGCCAGGGTTGAGCCAGCTCCCAGTCCACAAACACACAACCACATACACACACACACATACACATACACAGTTCACAGTACACAGGCTGCTGACAGAGGGCCATATCGAGGGGAGGTGCTGCCCAGCTCGTGGGTCTGATAGCCTGGACACTACTAGGGGAACTTCTCTGTATATGTCGCAGTCAGGCATCAGTGCCAGTGGGCTGGTTGGAGTGGACAGGAGGAAGGCTCTTTAGATTCTTCATATAGATAGAGCTGTCTGGGCCTGCTGGGTCCCTCTCTATGATCAGTATGGCGCTCATCCCTTGGGTTAGTACTCTATGTGGATATGCATGTGGTATTTTATTATCCGATATGCTAATAGTATGGCGTTCCGGAATATACGACATAGGATAGTAAATCAGAGCAGCCAACAACAGGGGGTATTAAAGGCTTGAAGAATGACATTATTTGTGGTGCGGAGCAAGAGCACAATGGGAAATGTCCTCAGGCATCTAGCTACTGTGTCTATCCTCTCTGAACAGAACAAATAGTTGGGCGCATGTTCTCTCCATGTTCCCTCATCCCTCACTCTTTCAACACAGCGGCGTGTCGACACCCCTTCCTTTGTTTGCATTGCAGACGACAGCCCCTGAAATATCGATGTGATTCACCTGACCTTTCCGAGCTGTGTCAGCAGGTTGGAATCCTGTAGATACTACCCTGTTCTGCCTGGTCTTATTGACTAACTTTCATGTATAGGACACTCTCCACAAACTGCTCCACACATGGTGTCACCAGCTGTTTCCCACTGTAGGAGTTCCATATTAAACCAAGGTGACCTCTTAGCAAGCTGACCCCTTCATCCTGAACCATTGACAGACAGAGATCTGAACACTACAGATCTATGGGATTTGCCATAGACTCCATAGTCTGAGCCTTAGTGGAAACCACAGAGGGATCATTAGGGCTCCTCTTGTCTTCTCTTCCACCAGGGTAATAAAGGATCTGACCCAGGTCAGAACCACTGGCTGGGCCTATCTACCTCTCTGTCTCTCTCTCTCTCTCCATCTCTCTCTCTTCCTTTTCCACTCCATCTCTCTCTATAGCGTCCTAGCCAGTGCCCAGGATGGTGTATGTATTTCTGTCCCATGCCGTGTCCTGTAACTTGTTTCCCTGAAAAACAGAGGAGATTTACATATGTGTCGGATTGCCTGCGCAGCGCCACAGGAAAACTTCTTCACAGAGGGCTCCATCTGCGGGCGAGCCCAGACTGACTGCTGATATAATCACTTACCTCCAGAGCCCTAAATAGGCTTTGGTTGTGGCTGGACAGCATCCACAGGTTCTTAGGAAACAGGAATGAAACAGGGATGAAAGTATGTGCCCAGAGAGACGATTACGTTACGGATGGTTCCATGCGGTGAGGACAGGGGGGCGTAGACCACATCCCCCTTTATCCGTCTCTCTTTTCCCTACCGGACCAAAATAAAAGCCCCCCGGATCACTCGTCTTTTCTCCTACTAGTCTAGGGCCAGTAACTTAACCCACTGTCACTAACTATAGAAGTGGAAGTGTTTTTTTCCCCTCGTTAATTTCCGGAGTGTGTTTTATTAGATTTGTGTAAGCGTGCAGGCGGAAGGTGGAAGGCATCCATCATGGCAGGTGTAACTGATAATGACCTTTTAAGAAGAGATCCCTGTCTCTTAAAGCTAAAACAAATCCCAGGTTGTAGGTTTAAAGCTTTGCATCTCACATCAATGTTGCAGGCAACCTTCTGCAGTGTGCACTGGCTGTGTATAGGGACTTATGTAGGTTTGCTTGGTTGATGGCTTCAAATATCCTTGGTCCCCAGTTTCTGCATGCCAATGGATTCAAGGCATTACAGAGAGGAGGCAGAGGGTAGGAAACCTACGACTTTCAACATTTATCACAGACAGTAGCTCTCAGGGATGCATTTGTCAATCAGTGTGTGTATTGTTCACCTGAAAATGCCATTTAATTCAAAGGCATATACTGTTTTGCTTTGTTTTGTTCAATTTTTCCTGCACAAAAGGGCTATTTAATATAATAATGTGTGGGCTTGCGAGTGTGTACGTCCATGTGTGTGCACATCTGTGCATGTGTGTTTCTCGTGAACCTTTGAGTTATCCACAGTATGCAAAATGAAATCACAAATCTTCAGAATCTAAGAGTTGAATCTAGCTCATGTTGAGGACGAATGGATGCTTTCCACACACTGTTCGAAAGCTTACAGTGAACTTTAAATGACCTTACAGCCAATAAATCGATGGCCGGGGCCTGACTTCAGCACTCGTCTGATTTCCCCCTGAACTGAATAAGATTCATATTGCTGACGTTCCATTCTTTCATATACCATTATGGGCCTTTTAAATATTACATTAACTCGTCCACAGTCCAGAGGACTTAGCTGTCCTGCTCCTTTGATCAGCATAATAGTAATGAATCCCTGTCACAAACCATATCTCTTTTGTGTATTTTTGAATTCATGTGAGCTGCAGTACAACTCCTGGCATCATATACAGTTCTATAGTATTTAACATCGCAAACATGTTGCCTTATTGAACGGCAATTGTCTTATTTTGTTACAGACTGATATCTTTGGGAGCATATGTTGTATTTCAGGAGAGAAAATGGGGGACTTGGCTTAGACTGGGGGACTTGGCTTCTCTAGGTGTGAGAGGTCTGTGTGAGGGATCTGCCTGCAGGTCTACTGTTTAGACTGGGGGACTTGGCTTCTCTATCTGTGTGAGGTCTGTGTGCTTTGTCATCTCTATAGCTTCCTCACTCTCTGGTTGACAAGAGTGCACAAATATGTGTCTTCTCCTGCAGTCGGAATATGGGAGATGTCAGGTGGGAGTTTTCCATTGGTTTCCACCAGTGTGAATCACGGTTGAGTGTGTTTGTGAAAATGCGTGTGAAATTCACTTTAACACTGCCATCTTTTTTTAAACAACCACAAACAAACTTCTCTCACGAGTAGCAACACTTGACATTATTTGAAATGGCTGATGCTTATCAACACTACCATACATGTACACTGATTTCCTGGGAGCTCACCCCTGTCACACACTAAAAATCCAATCAAATCAAATGTTATTTGTCACATGCGCCGAATACAACAGTTGTAGACCTTACCGTGAAATGCTTACTAACAAGCCATTAACCAACAATGCAGTTCAATAAATAGAGTTAAGAAAATATTTACTAATTAAACTAAAGTAAAAAATAAAATTTAAAAAAATAATCAAAAAGTAACACAAGAAAATGTCATAACAATAATGAGGCTATTTATAGGGGGTACCGGTACCAAGTCAATGTGCGGGGGTACAGGTTAGTTGAGGTCATTTGTAAAGTGACTATGCATAGATAAACAGCGAGTAGCAGCAGTCTAAAAACAAAGGGGGGGGGGGGGGGGGGGCATCAATGTAAATAGTCCGGGTGGCCGTTTGATTCATTGTTCAGCAGTCTTATGGCTTGGGGGTAGAAACTGTTAAGGAACCTTTTGGTCCTAGATGGCACTCGAGTACCGCTTGCCACGCGGTAGCAGAGAGAACTTATGACTTGGGTGATTGGAGTCTTTGACAATTTTTTGGGCCTTACTCTGACACCGCCTAGTATATAGGTCCTGGATGTCAGGAAACTTGGCCCCAGTGATGTACTGGACCATACGCACTACCCTCTGTAGCGCCTTAGATGCCGAGCAGTTGCTATACCAGGCGGTGATGCAACCGGTCCGGATGCTTTCGATGCTGCAGCTGCAGGACTTTTTGAGTATCTGGGGACCCATGCCAAATCTTTTCAGTCTCCTGAGGGGGAAAATGTGTTGTTGTGCCCTCTTCACAACTGTCTAGGTGTGTTTGGACCATGATAGTTCATTTGTGATGTGGACACCAAGGAAGTTGAAACTCTCGACCCGCTCCCTTTCAATCCCGTCGATGTTAATGGGGGCGTGTTCGGCCCTCCTTTTCCTATAGTCCATGATCATCTCCTTTGTCTTGCTCACATTGAGGGAGAGGTTGTTGTCCTGGCACCACACTGCCAGGTCGCTGACCTCCCCCCTATAGGTTGTCTCATTGTTGTCGGTAATCAGGCCTACCACTGTTGTGTCATCGGCAAACTTAATGATGGTGTTGGAGTCGTGCTTGGGCATGCAGTCATGGGTGAACAGAGAGTACAGGAGGGGACTAAGCACGCACCGCTGAGGGGCCCCACTGTTGAGGAAGTCAGGAAGTCCAGGATCCAGTTGCAGAGTGAGGTGTTTAGTCCCAGGTTCCTTAGCTTATTGATGAGTTTTGTGAGCACTATGGTGTTGAATGCTGAGCTGTAGTCAATGAACAGCATTCTCACATAGGTGTTCCTTTTGTTCAGGTGGGAAAGGGCAGTGTTGAGTGCAACTGAGATTGCGTCATCTGTGGATCTGTTGGGGCGTTATGCAAATTGGAGTGGGTCTAGGGTTTCCGGCATGATGGTATTGACGTGAACCATGACTAGCCTTTCAAAGCACTTCATGGCTGCCGACGTGAGTGCTACGGGGAGGTAATCATTTAGGCAGTTTACCTTTGCTTTCTTGGGCATAGGGACTATGGTTGTCTCTTTGAAACATGTAGGTATTACAGACTCGGTCTGTAATACCTACATGTTGAAAATGTCAGTGAAGACACTTGACAGTTGGTCCACGCATGCTTTGAGTACACGTCCTGGTAATCCGTCTGGCCTCGTGGCTTTGTGAATGTTGACCTGTTTAAAGGTCTTGCACACATCGGTTACGGAGTGCGTGATCACACAGTCGTCCGGAATAGCTGGTGCTCTCATGCATGCTTCAGTGTTGTTTGCCTTGAAGCGAGAATAAAAGGCATGTAGCTTGTCTCGTAGGCTCGCGTCACTGGACAGCTCGGGGCTGGGTTTCTCTTTGTAGGCCGTAATAGTTTTCAAGCCCTGCCACATCCGACTGGTGTCAGAGCCGGTGTAGTAGGATTCAATCTTTGTCCTATATCGACGCTTTGCCTGTTTGATGGTTCGTCTGAAGGCATAGTGGGATTTCTTATAAGGGTCCGGATTAGTGTCAAACTTGATTTGTCACATGCGCCCGAATACAACAAGTGTAGACTTTACCATGAAATGCTTACTTACAAGCACTTAACCAACAGTGCAGTTCAACAGTGGGAAAGGGCAGCTCTTGCCTTTAACTCGGTGAGGATGTTGCCTATGATCCTCTAGTTGGGTCTGCTGAGGAAAGGAGCATCATGAATCCCTATTTAGTTACACTCTCCAGACACCTTTATCAACTTTATTGTTTTAAGTCACCGGGGATGGACTTAAAATGTCCACTATCGTTTCATTGCCCAATTACGTGGATGTCAGACTTTATCATAAAAGGCCAAGACAGAATCTTAAATATCAGATTGGATTGACGTCTGTCTGTCAATTCAATTGGGCCTGGCAGAATAGAGCTTGTTAGCATACTGACAAGGATGGACAGGACAGTAAGTCTTTGACCATATTTCTATGTACACTGCTCAAAAAAATAAAGGGAACACTTAAACAACCCAATGTAACTCCAAGTCAATCACACTTCTGTGAAATCAAACTGTCCACTTAGGAAGCAACACTGATTGACAATACATTTCACATGCTGTTGTGCAAATGGAATAGACATAAGGTGGAAATTATAGGCAATTAGCAAGTCACCCCCAAAAAACGGAGTGATTCTGCAGGTGGTGACCACAGACCACTCCTCAGTTCCTATGCTTCCTGGCTGATGTTTTGGTCACTTTTGAATGCTGGTGGTGCTCTCACTCTAGTGGTAGCATGAGACGGAGTCTACAACCCACACAAGTGGCTCAGGTAGTGCAGTTCATCCAGGATGGCACATCAATGCGAGCTGTGGCAAAAACGTTTGCTGTGTCTGTCAGCGTAGTGTCCAGAGCATGGAGGCGCTACCAGGAGACAGGCCAGTACATCAGGAGACGTGGAGGAGGCCATAGGAGGGCAACAACCCAGCAGCAGGACCGCTACCTCTGCCTTTGTGCAAAGAGGTGCACTGCCAGCGCCCTGCAAAATGACCTACAGCAGGCCACAAATGTGCATGTGTCTGCTCAAACGGTCAGAAACAGACTCCATGAGGGTGGTATGAGGGCCCGACGTCCACAGGTGGGGGTTGTGCTTACAGCCCAACACCGTGCAGGATGTTTGGCATTTGCCAGAGAACACCCAGATTGGCAAATTCGCCACTGGCGCCCTGTGCTCTTCACAGATGAAAGCAGGTTCACACTGAGCACATGAGCACATGTGACAGAGTCTGGAGACGCCGTGGAGAACGTTCTGCTGCCTGCAACATCCTCCAGCATGACCGGTTTGGCGATGGGTCAGTCATGGTGTGGGGTGGCATTTCTTTGTGGGGCCGCACAGCCCTCCATGTGCTCGCCAGAGGTAGCTTGACTGCCAATAGGTACCAAGATGAGATCCTCAGACCCCTTGTGAGACCATATGCTGACACATGCACATTTGTGGCCTGCTGGAGGTCATTTTGCAGGGCGCTGGCAGTGCACCTCTTTGCACAAAGGCGGAGGTAGCGGTCCTGCTGCTGGGTTGTTGCCCTCCTACGGCCTCCTCCACGTCTCCTGATGTACTGGCCTGTCTCCTGGTAGCACCTCCATGCTCTGGACACTACGCTGACAGACACAGCAAACCTTTTTGCCACAGCTCGCATTGATGTGCCTTCCTGGATGAACTGCACTACCTGAGCCACTTGTGTGGGTTATAGACTCCGTCTCATACTACCACTAGAGTGAGAGCACCGCCAGCATTCAAAAGTGACCAAAACATCAGCCAGGAAGCATAGGAACTGAGAAGTGGTCTGTGGTCACCACCTGCAGAATCACTCCTTTTTTGGGGGTGGCTTGCTAATTGCCTATAATTTCCACCTTATGTCTATTCCATTTGCACAACAGCATGTGAAATTTATTGTCAATCAGTGTTGCTTCCTAAGTGGACAGTTTGATTTCACAGAAGTGTGATTGACTTGGAGTTACATTGTGTTGTTTAAGTGTTCCCTTTATTTTTTTGAGCAGTGTATAATAACCTTTAGCCAGCTCGAATGATTGTCAGGGAGGTACCAGACACACGGGAGACAGACTGGTGTCTGATAAATTAGGGATGACCCCGTCTTGTTTGTTCTGTTTGGCCCCTGGTGACATTTGAGTTCCTGGAAGTGTGTGGTCCATTTAGGCTGTTTTTATCACCTGACATGTCCTCCATGTTGTCCTTCACGTTGTCCTCCATGTACACAGCAACAGCTTCAGCCCCAGTGTGTATATAGTGTATAGAATAACCAAGGGGAATGAGAGCTGAGATAGTGTGGGCGAACAGGCTCTTTGTCATCCTATTCCACTCACGCTCAGTCTTCCATGAGACTTTCACACTGGTGATTATCTACTATCACATGTCACATAGGACACACATGTCACATAGGGCACACATACAGTATGTGGTAGGCTATAGGGTAAAGGCTCTTTCTCTTTTGCAGGAACAGAAAAGACCGGGATTAATGAATGTTGAAGAGCTGACCTCTATTTTCATAGATCAGTTGGTATCCCCTTTCTGCCCGCTGTGAATCCTGGGGTTTAGGAGATTGCTTTGGATTTTCCCCCTCACATTCAGTTAACATATGCAGTAGAAAGCAAAGCAGTGATTTTCCAGCAAGGCTTTAGAATTGTCTCCGTGCTCCTGCTTGTAAGTCACTCTAGTCCAGGGGTGGGCAAACTATTTCTTTACTCAAATTTAAAACAGACTCCTAAAATACTGTAGGCAGTTGAGAGAGTTCATCAAGGGTCACTGAGTCAGTAAAGCTGTATGAGTTTGAGCCTGAACCTGTGTTAAATGTCTAAACGGTATTATGACTGTAGATGTAACGGACATCATTTCAATTCAATTAGCATCTTCAAAATGGATTCATGACTGCCTTTAAATATCCAAACACTGGACTTTTTTCTACACTGGAAAAAAAATAATATATAAAATATATATATATATAAACGCAACATGTAAAATGTTGGTCCCATGTTTTATGAGCTGAAATAACAATCCCAGACATTTTCCATAGCACAAAAAGCATATTTCTCTCAAATTTTGTTCACAAATTCTTCACTGACGAGTCGCGGTTTTGTCTCACCAGGGGTGATGGTCGGTTTCGCGTTTATCGTCGAAGGAATGAGCGTTACACTGAGGGCTGTACTCTGAAGTGGGATCGATATGGAGGTGGAGGGTCCATCATGGTCTGGGGCGGTGTGTCACAGCATCATCGTACTGAGCTTGTTGTCATTGCAGGCAATCTCAACACTGTGCTTTACAGGGAAGACATCCTACTCCCTCATTTAATACCCTTCCAGCAGGCTCATCCTGACATGACCCTCTAGCATGACAATGCTACCAGCCATACTGCTCATTCTGTGTGTGATTTCTTGCAAGACAGGAATGTCAGTGTTCTGCCGTGGCCAGCAAAGAGCCCGGATCTCAATCCCATTGAGCACGTCTGGGACCTGTTGAATCGGAGGGTGAGGGCTAGGGCCATTTCCCCCAGAAATGTCCGGGAACTTGCAGGTGGCTTGGTAACATCTCACAGCAAGAACTGCCAAATCTGGTGCAGTCCATGAGGAGGAGATGCACTGCAGTACTTAATGCAGCTGGTGGCCACACCAGATACTGACTGTTAATTTTGATCCCCCCTTTGTTAAGGGACACATTATTCCATTTCTGTTAGTCACATGTGTCACGCCCTGACCATAGTTTGCGTTGTATGTTTCTATGTTTTGTTTGGTCAGGGTGTGATATGAGTGAGCATTCTATGTTGTATGTCTAGTTTGTCTGTTTCTATGTGTTTGGCCTGATATGGTTCTCAATCAGGGACAGGTGTTAGTCGTTGTCTCTGATTGGGAGCCATATTTAGGTAGCCTGTTTTGTCATTGTGGGTTATGGGTGTTTGTTCCTGTTCCTGTGTTTGTGTTCGGAACTGTTAAGTTTTCGTTCGTTTGTTGGTTTATTGTTTTGTTCGTTGTTTAAGTATTCTTATTAAAATGAATACTCACCACGCTACATCTTGGTCCTCCTCTCTTTCGCACGACGAAGAACATTACAACACGTCTGTGGAACTTGTTCAGATTATGTCTCAGTTGTGGAATCTTGTTATGTTCATACAAATATGTACACATGTTACGTTTGCTGAAATAAACGCAGTTGACAGTGAGAGGACGTTTCTTTTTTTGCTGAGTTTGTGAACTGTAACTCAGTCAAATCTTTGAAATTGTTATATGTTTGTTCATTGTAAAACAAAATGAAGCTATTGTTTTGGATGTTTTTTGGCTTATGATCGATCACACATCTAATTTATTCATGTGAAAATAGTTTAGTTTTGGATTCCATTAAGAGCAGTTGCCCGAGTCATAATCCTACAGATGTACATTTTCTTTACCATTTCTTCCAATAGGTTTAAGGAGAAACAATCCACCTAAGACAATTCTGCACTATTGGTCTAATTATTGAAGTGCTTCTTAAACACAGGAGGCTGCTGAGAGGAGGACAGCTCATAATAATGGCTGGAACCAGCAAATGGAATGTCATCAAACACATAGAAACCATGTGTTTGATGTATTTGATACCATTACACTTATTCCGCTCCAGTCATTAACATGAGCCCGTTCTCCCCAATTAAGGTGCCACCAACCTCCTGTGCAAATAAAAAGAACTAGCCCTCCACCCCCTACTGTTTCTGTTGTGCTGGCAGTGGTGGAATGTTGGATAGACTACATAAGCTTTAGTTCAATAGAGCTCCACACAGATATGCCAGAACCAACACTGTCCATTTAATATTTACACTTCTACTTGTATTTTGTTGTTATACTCTTTCATACTATGATAGAAAAGCAGCAGTGTCTTGGTTAGAAGAGCCCTGAAATGGAGGATTCTAAGATGAATTCTTACTGAACACGAAGCTCGCCTTCCAGTATTCCTTTTTAGCATGTATTGAAGGAGCTGCCAGGTTTATTCAGCATCAGAGGAAAAGTTAGAATGAAGAATCCCTGTCCTGCTGTACCACATCTATACACTGTATCTCCATTGCTCACTCCTCTGACGCTATGCTATAGACCTTGTCTCTCCGGAGTTTCTCTGAGTAACCTCTAGTTGCCTAATAAAGGACTTCAGAGCCCCATGCCTCTCTGTTCTCTTCTGCTGAGTGGATGGCGATGAGCTGAGCTGGGCTTGGCTCAGGAGGGAGTGAGAGGAGGAACGTGCCCTTGTGTCTGGTCGAGACATCAGCAGCACATGCAAGCTAAGAGGCCCAAGCAACACAAACATTGGCACAGACACATGCACACACACACACACACACACACACACACACACACACACACACACACACACACACACACACACACACACACACACACACACACACACACACACACACACACACACACACACACACACACACACACACACACACACACACACACACACACACACACACACACACACACATAATAACATACGCACTATACATACACATGGATTTAGTACTGTAGATATGTGGTAGTGGTGGAGTAGGGATCTGAGGGCACACAGTGTGTTGTGAAATCTGTAAATGTATTGTAATGTTTTAAAATTGTATAAACTGCCTTAATTTTGCTGAACCCCAGGAAGAGTAGCGGCTGCTTTGGCAGCAGCTAATGGGGATCCATAATAAATACAAATACTAATAGCCCTCTGATGAATGCATGTCCTCCTCTGAGGTGGCGGCTACTGACACACAACATATCGAATTAAGAGTTAAGGTCTGTGATCAGACGACCCACGGGAGCTGAGCCAATGCTTCTTCAGCTCTCCATGGCACCACCAGGGACAGGGTATTGTGGGTCAAATATCCCCTGCTCTATCTGTGTGGGACTGCTTTCATAATTCTCATCCCACACCAGGATGACGTGAACAGTGACGCTGACATTGCCATTTTTTACAAGAAAGATGTGGTAGTACTGGGAGCATTTGGAAGTTTGCCAGTTCCATACCTTTTAATACCACTTAATTATAATTATAGACCTGTGTCATTTTAAATATGGTATTGCTAATTTAAAAAATATATATGTAAATGGTTTGTGATCTGGAGGAACACTTCCATTGTTCCTGGCTGATTAAGACTAGTATAATGTGATTTTGTCTCATGTTGTCATCCAACCTGTCACGTTCCTGACCTTATTTCCTTTGTTTTGTCTTTGTTTAGTTGGTCAGGACGTGAGCTGGGTGGGCATTGTATGTTATGTGTTTCTATGTTGGGTTCATTTTCAATTAGCCTGATATGGTTCTCAATCAGGGGCAGGTGTTTTACGTTTCCTCTGATTGAGAACCATATTAAAGTAGGCTGTTCTCACTGTTTGTCTGTGGGTGATTGTTCCTGTTTTACTGTTTGTGCCACACGTGACTGTTTCGTTCGTTTCGTTCATTTCATTCGTGTGTTCCTTCCTGTTCGTGCATTCATGTTATATGTTGACAAGTTCAGGTCTGTTAACGTCGTTTATTGTTTTGTAGTTTATCAAGTGTTTTTTCGTGTTCGTCTTTCTTTAATAAAACAAGTATGTATTCAAACCACGCTGCGTTTTGGTCCGATCCATGCTCCTCTTCAGACGAGGAGGAGGACGAGCGTTACACAACCACTACAATTCCATCAAGATACAGTATGTCAGACTTGTTAGAGCCGTGTATACTCTGTAGAAACACAAGATACATGGATTAGTGTATCTCTGTGTATACAGGGCATTACTGGGTTTACTTTAAGACCATTCAGTTGGAACTCTGCTCCATCCGTCTCTGAGCTGCAGCCATCACGAGCACTCAACCTCACCTTGCTGACAGAGAGAGGGACTGTTACCACAGCACAGCAGTACAGAGTAAATGTTAGGCTGTTTTCACAAACCCAACCCTGTGAAAGGGCTATGTGAGTGGTTGGACAGATAATGGTATTGCTGTTGTTTGTACGGTAGTTCTCTGAAGGAAAAGATGTGGCATAGCACAGGAATCAGAAACGCTGTATAAAAAGGTTGCAACTCTTTCATCCCCATCTAATAAAATCAGCATGTACGATATGAATGAAATGGCCTCTCTATCAGGGGGGTTTGATATCTGATCTGGTAAAATGCATTTTTCTCTTTGTTCACAGATCATGTACATTTAGGCATCTGACATTGTATTTCAAACCAGAGGGTTAGATAAATATAAGGACGCAGCTCTAGAATATTAGAGCTGTAACATGTTGTCAGCTCCATGTGTGAAACAACTGAGAGAGTCGGTGTTTGACCCTGGTTTCCATAGGAAAGTGTTGAGTATCTTTAAGCCACTCTCCCATTTCCATGCTTGAAATGGTGCGATAATTCCAAAGGCTGGGTCTCTGCCAATTTATCAGTGCTCCTTGCATGGAAGTGAGCCGGAATTGTGCAACTGACGACTTTGTGACAAGGCTGCACATAGCCTCTGCAAGTCTGCATACAGTAATCCTCCTAATCATGATCGTGCTCTGATGTCATCTTATCCAGCCTTTCACAAATAGAAAATAAATAGCCACTGTGAAAGTTAATTGGGTGTAAATATAGCAAGCGTCTCAATGAAATCACAGGTTTGAAGGTTGCATCAGACAGCGACGGAGAAGTCCACCCCAAATCCCCCCCCCCCCCCTCCTTCATCCACACAACCAACACGTTTCCTTGGACTCATGCTTTTTCGTATTATTAATGAATGGCCTCTCGGACCCCCTGAAGCACAGACAACACTGAGGAAATTGCTGAACTTGTATAGTCAAAGCTGTGTTATGATCAGCTTATTAAAGACATGGTCGGGGCACAGGGGAGGAGCCCGGGTTGTCTGTAGCCGCCTGCAGCTGCCTCATTGGCTGCTCCCTCAGCAGTGGGGAGGGGTTAATGAGAGGCAGGGAGCAAGAGAGTGAGAGGGAGAGCAGAGAGAAGAGGGGGGGGGACAAGGGCAGTGCTCTAGTTAAGGGGAATAAGATAGGGAATGCCTGATAGATGCATCTTGCCGGTAATAGCACACATCAGCCACGGCACTGCGACTGACAGCACAGCCAGAGAGCGGGGGACTTATCAGCTGAGCACAGAATTGTACAATGAGAGAGAGAGAGAGAGAGAAGAGAGAATAACTGAATCAGATTATCATCCGCACGTTGGAGAGCGCAAAGCACAGAGGACTGAGAGAGCGCAGGAAAGGAGGAGAAGAAGAGGAGAGACAAATACAGATACGGATTGTGTTGTTTGGGGGGGGGGGAGTTTCCAGCTCCCCAGGCAGAAATCAGTCCTGAGGTCAGCAGTAGGAAGGAAGAAGTGGAGCAGCTGAGAGTTGGAGAGAGAGATTCACATGCACACACACAGCACAGCAGTGTGGAGATCCAGGGGACACTATTGAAACTTACTGACTCAAGGACATAGCTTGCTGTAACACATCAGGGTAATAATGCTCCTCGCTGGACTAGGACTTCTCTGCATGGCTAACTCAGGAGCATGAGACTAGACATTGGACACTGGGCAGACGACACATAGAGCTGGGAATAGTGCCTGTGTCTTCCTTTTACTTACCTGATACAGTTTAGTCGCGCCATTGTTGGGGGATAGAAAGATTCAGAGTTTCTGGGCTTGGAGAGAACCAGTAGAGATCAGAGAGGGAGAGAGGAGACTGCTGGAGGGGGAGAGTTGTGTCCTCTCATCTCTGAGACATGGTAGAGTGTGTTACGGTAGAGAGCCCCTCAGCAGCAGTGTTAGCCCAAGAGCATGGAGAAGTCCAGCAGTGAGGAGTCAGCCATTCACCGCAGCCCATCCGTGGATAGCCGCGACTCCGACTTTGTCCGCGACTCCACGTCTGGCCGCCCATTCGGCGGCCGCGGCTTCACCGCCGGCGCGTTCTACGGCTCTACGGGGCCGCGCGGTACCACTGCACAGGGGCAGGCTGGGACAGCGGCCGACACCAGCATCAACGTCGGAGGAGACAAGAGCAGCAATAACAAGTACACGGCCCCCAAAGGCAGCAAATACGTGGTCTTTTACCTGGATCTATCATTTGTGTTCCTTTTAGAGTTCAAGAAGTACAACATGGCACGGGGCTGTCTCTGCTGTTTGAAGTACATGATGTTCTTCTTCAACCTCGTCTTCTGGGTAAGCAAAGCATTATTTTACTATGTTGTTTTTCTCTTTCACATCTCTCCATCACACGTTCTCTCTTTTTTGGGGTGCTAGTTATAGATCTGGATGGATGTAGAAGCAGTGTGATGCTGACACATGATTCTTGAAGTTACTCAGCAGATACAAATGTAAAAGTAGTAGTCAGTAGTTTAACAGTGATATTAGTAAGACAAGATGATAAAATGCCATATTACATAATACTTGTAAACTGATATACTGATCATTTAAAGATTTCTCTTCAGGCATATGTGAGAGAAAGATTTATGCTGGGGCTCATAATAATTTGCATGTTACTATTCCTAGTTGTCATTGAGTCATTGAAATGGTTGCTCCACCATGTCTCCCTTTGTATGCTCTGCTGGGGCTGCCACTCATTCAGATGGCTTTACAACATGGGTCCTCATGGGTGCTGCTGATGTACTGCAAACATTATGAGTATTTAGCGTGTTAAGTTGTCTAGGCAAAGGACAGGGGGCATTGCTTACATGTATGAGATGAAAGCATGACATACCTGTGGATTGATTATGAATGATTTAGAATGACTGAGAATGTTTCCATTCATTTTGGTGAGCCACTGAAGAGAAGATAGATAGGATTAATCTGATTTGTGGTTTTTATTTACTTTGTATTTCACACATTGACATGTTTTATGTTTTTGATTTAAAGATTGGTCCGTGCTACTAAAAATTGAAAATCACAAATGTAGCTGGATTTTCTATATTTTTTACACCTTTCCCAGCACTTCCACCCATCATCCAATCAAATCAAAACAGTTTTGATTTCAGTGGACATAATGTTTGCATCTGCTGTTTTGTTTGTGAAAGTGGGCATCCCCTGGAATATTGACCCAGTGGATTACGGGGGCTTAGTTGATGGGCCAGAGCCTTTTGTGTGGAGCCAATCATGCTTGAAGCATAATAACATCACAACACAACAGGGTCTACATCTCCAATCACGTCACCACTAGCCTACTACGTGCACCCTGCAATCTGGGGCTCAGGCACCAGGCTGCTGCACATTATATCTGAACTATGGTGAGACCAACTGTCCACAGCACAGAGCAGATTCCAATGTAACTCAAGGGCAAAACATCCACGCAGGGCCAAAGGGGTATGTGTGTCTGATTGGCAAGGCAGGCTCAGATCAGGCAAGGTGTGTTTACAGTTCGTGTGGAATCTGGAGAGATCAGAGGCTAGGCCGGACCGATGGATTGCGGCTGAGGTCATTGTGTCAGTGCTGCCCTCACTTTCCCGGGGTCTTTCCCTGTGTTGCTAAACCTGTACTTAACCCCTATTGGTGAACGTAAAACCCCCACGTCAATAATCCGCTGCTCTAGCTCCACACTGGGAGGAGGAGGAGGAGTAGGAGGGAGGGAGTGGGGGGAGTAAAGGTTACCACTGCATGTACCCTCCTGGGGTTGGGTAGAGTAAAGGTTACTAAACCGTTGATCTACGTGTGTGGGTGCACGTGGGTGGAGTGGAATTTTTAGACTGGCGGACACCTTTTGGTAACATGAAATCCTCGCAAGCTAGCTAGCAAATATTTGTATACTTCCCGGTGTAACTTAAAGCATTGTCCCAGTTTGATATGCTGCTTGTGTATTCATTCCCATATCAGTTCAAATATAAAATAAAACATGTTTTGGTCACAGAGAAAAAAGCACATTGCTAGCTAGTTGGCTATAGCGGTTGTAATGGTTAGAGCGTTGGGCCAGTAACCGAAAGGTCGAATCACTGAGCTGACAAAGTAAAAATCTGTCGTTCTGCCCCTGAGCAAGGTAGTTAACCCACTGTTCCCCGGGCGCCGAAGACCTGGATGTCGATTAAGGCAGCCCTCCGCACCTCTCTGATTCAGAGGGGTTGGGTTAAATGCGGAAGACACATTTCAGTTGAAGGCATTCAGTTGTACAACTCACTAGGTATCCCCCTTTCCCTAATCACTAGTTATTACTTCTCAACGAAATACCTTTTTGGGTGGACACTTGTTGTTTGGTTTACTGTTTGAACAGTCGCTGAGATTATATTTGGTTAGCAATGCAAAATAGGCTACTTTGATAATTAGCCTATATAGACTATAGATCAGATCAAGGAGCCAAGGGATAACACTGTCCCTGCTCCCACAGCTGCGGAAGGAATGACATGGAATGACACGTGTCTCAATTTTCAGGTAGTAAATAAGTATGTTGAATGCTGGAGCATATTGCAAGTAGCCACCCCTTTTGTGACGAAAAACAACATTAGAACTAGTGATGGGAATTTTGGCTTTTTTTACGGACTCTAATCTTTTCGAGTCATTCTGTTAAAAGAACGAATCTTTCGACTCATTTGGTTCATTTGAGTCAGTAATGCCCAGAGCACGCAGGACCCCCTACCAGTGACGATGAACTGAAAACTGGAAATAGTCATGATTCTACAAGCCTATTGTTCACATCCCGTTCACCATAGGGGGCTTATTGGAGCTGTCATTTATGACTGAGACTTGTAAAAGTGTGCTTTAAACTAGCGGTTCCCAAACTTTTTTCCTCGGGCATCCCTTCCAGCATTGGAGAACATCCCGTGCGAGCGCATGCTTTGTGCTTCAAGTTACCACTGTAAGCCCTGTGAAGGGAATGTAGAATGAGGGAGTATAGCGAAGCTGGTGTGCGGCTCAGGGGAGGCCACCTCCGCACCACCACTCCAATCTGGGGTGTCAGAGCTGAGGCCCTGGGCAGTTAGAGTAACCTTGCGAGTGCCACAGGGAGAGCAGCTCTATCCCAGGTGTGTCAGGATACAGGGTTGCTTTTTACTCATCTGAAGATAGCTAGGTGGGACAACCAAATATCTCAGTCATAATTGTCACGCCCTGACCTTAGTATTCTTTGTTTTCTTTATTATTTTGGTTAGGTCAGGGTGTGACAAGGGTGATATATGTTTTTTGTCCTGTCTAGGGTTTTTGTATGTTTATGGGTTGTTACTAGTCTAGGTGTTTTGTATGTCTATGGTTGCCTAGATTGGTTCTCAATTAGAGGCAGCTGTTTATCGTTGTCTCTGATTGGGAACCATATTTAGGCAGCCATATTCCTTGAGTATTTCGTGGGTGATTGTCTATGGTTAGTTGCCTGTGTCAGCACTATTCTTATATAGCTTCACGTTCGTTTTGTTGTTTTTGTATAGTTCGTTCAGTGTTCTTTCTTCATTAAAGAAGATGAATTCAAATCACGCTGCTCTTTGGTCTCATCGCTATAACGAACGTGACAATAATAAATACATTTTCCTCAGTAAAGTAGCTATCACCAAAGTCAGTGCTAGTAGGAGGCATGTCCAATGCACTTATCTCCAGGCCTCTTCAGCAGTTGTTCATGACCATCTGGCTTCTCTTACTTATGTGGATTAGTGTTAGTCTGAGCTGCAGTGGGGGGGGGGGGGGGGGGGTTCTGGGTCAGATCAGAGTATCTGGTGGGTTAGTAGTCGGGATTGAAAGTCTCCTTCGGGTGACGCACAGCACCAGCAATAAAGACAATGTTTATGCCAATCACATTGAATTACAGTGGCTTTGCTCAAAAGACAGTGATGACTGGACTACATGTTGCTTTGACACACTATGAGTCGGACAGCGCTGTGATTTCCTCCAGCATGTGTGTCAGCTAGCAGACTGGCGCTGGTGTATTTGCAGCCCCCTGCTCTGTGTTCTCTCTCTGTGCTGTCTGACAGAAACTCCGGTCTGCTCTGCCCTCCTTCACTCCCTCCACTATGAATCGGTTCCCTTTCCCTAAAACCTCCTTGTTTCCTTCCTTTCTCTAACACTTCCTTTGTTAGGGAGGGCAGTGAGCCTGGAGCCCACATCCCACCACTCTGTCATTATTATACTATATCAAAAGCAAAGCCTCATTTTGATATTTATATTTAGAGAATAAATGTCTGCTCAGCATCCTTATAAAGTGCCAAAGCAGTGGTGATATCGAAGCTAATCTTTTGTGAGGGAAGTAGAGACACCAATTGTGTTTAGCATTCATCAACTCCTATGCTTGCTTATTTATATGCCATTTGGATGACATGTTGGTAGACACACTATGACTCGGACAGCAAGATGGGGTTTGCTGTGATTTAGCTGATTGGAACTGGTGTATTTAAGTTGACGTTTTTGTTTTAAATGTTGCTAGCCACCACTCAAATAAAATAGTTTCAAACCTATTGACAGTTTCAAGGTGTGTGTGTCCATGCGCATGCTTTCCTAGTTGAATGGTAACTCTATAAAGCATTGCCTTGGTAAACATTTCACTCACGCTGTCCCATTCCGCCATACCACGGGTTTCAATACAAGGGGCCGAAGCAATTTGCCTGCTATTTTCGACCCTCACAGAGTGCTAAAATGTTCACTAATCCACAGCCCCTAGGCCCCAATGGACTTCACATTGTAACAACCATAATGACGTCCTCTCGCACCAGAAGTCTATCACAAGTTACCTTAATCCCTCACTGCTAGGGGATGTATAGGTTGTGCTGAAATAGAGCTGCAATGAATTGTTTGAAATCCTGAAACCAGCTTTCAATCATTCATAACGCCTTCTTACATGGAATTCCAATACCGCCATGCATACTGATTAATGAGGCTTGTGCTGTTTACGAATGGCCTAAGTAACACATTACTAATCAACCTGGCCCGGGTATCCTGGAAGGATATTGACCTCATTCCGTCAGTAGAGGATGCCTGGTTATTCTATAAAAGTGCTTTCCTCATCATCTTAAATAAGCATGCCACATTCAAAAAATTTAGAAAAGGAACAGATATAGCCCTTGGTTCACTCCAGACCTGACTGCCCTTGACCAGCACAAAAACATCCTGTGGCGTACTGCATTAGCATCGAATAGCCCCCGTGATATGCAACCACTATACACAGGCAGTTAGGAAAGCAAGGGCCAGCGTTTTCAAACAGACATTTGCATCCTGTAGCACAAACTCCAAAAAGTTCTGGGACACTGTGAAGTCCATGGAGAATAAGGGCACCTTCTCCCAGCTGCCCACTGCACTGAGGCTAGGTAACACAGTCACCACCAATAAATCTACGATAACTGATCATTTCAATAAGCATTTTTCTACGGCTGGCCATGCTTTCCACCTGGTTACCCCTACCCCGGTCAACAGCTCTGCACCCCCCACAGCAACTTGCCCAAGCCTCCCCCATTTCTCCTTCACCCAAATCCAGATAGCTGATGTTCTGAAAGAGCTACAAAATCTGGACCCCTACAAATCAGCTGGGCTAGACAATCTGGACCCTCCCTTTCTAAAATGATCTGCCGAAATTGTTGCGACCCCTATTACTAGCCTGTTCAACCTCTCTTTCATATCGTCTGAGATCCCCAAAGTTTGGAAAGCTGCCGCTGTCATCCCCGTCTTCAAAGGGTGAAACACTCTAGACCCAAACTGCTATATCTATCCTGCCCTGCCTTTCTTAGGTCTTCGAAAGCCAAGTGAACAAACAGATCACCGACCATTTTGAATCCCACTGTACCTTCTCCGCTATGCAATCTGGTTTCCGAGCTGGTCATGGGTGCACCTCAGCCACGCTCAAGGTCCTAAACGATATCATAACCGCTTCGATAAGAGACAATACTGTGCAGATGTATTCATTGAAAAGGCCAAGAATTTCGACTCTGTCAATCACCACATTCTTTTCGGCAGACTCAACAGCCTTGGTTTCTCAAATGACTTTCTCAAATGACTTTCTCAAGTGACATAGTTCAGTGTGTCAAATCGGAGGGTCTGTTGTCCGGACCTCTGGCAGTCTCTATGGGGTTGCCACAAGGTTCAATTCTCGGGCCGACTCTTTTCTCTGTATACATCAATGATGCCGCTCTTGCTGCTGGTGATTCCCTGATCCACCTCTACGCAGACAACACCATTCTGTATACTACTGGCCCTTCTTTGGACACTGTGTTAACTAACCTCCAGACGAGCTTCAATGCCATACAACACTCCTTCCGTGGCCTCCAACTGCTCTTAAATGCAAGCAAAACTAAATGCATGCTCTTCCACCGATCACTGCCCACACCTGCCAGCCCGTCCAGCATCACTACTCGGGACAGTTCTGACTTAGAATATGTGGCAACTACAAATACCTTCCAGACTCACATTAAGCATCTCCAATCCAAAATTAAATCTAGAATCGGCTTCCAATTTCGCAACAAAGCATCCTTCACTCATGTTGCCAAACATGCCCTTATAAAACTGACTATCCTACCGATCCTTGGCGATGTCATTTACAAAATAGCCTCCAACACTCAAATTGGATGCAGTCTATCACAGTGCCATCCGTTTTGTCACCAAAGCCCCATATACTACCCACCACTGCGACCTGTATGCTCTCGTTGGCTTGCCCTCGCTTGATATTCTTCACAAAACCCACTGGCTCCAGGTCATCGATAAGTCTTTGCTAGGTAAAGCCCCGCCTTATCTCAGCTCACTGGACACCATAGCAGCACCCACCCGTAGCACCAGCTCCAGCAGGTATATTTCACTGGTCACCCCCAAAGCCAATTCCTCCTTTGGCCGCCTCTCCTTCCAGTTCTCTGCTGCCAATGACTGGAACAAACTGCCAAAATCACTGAAGCTGAAGTCTCATATCTCCCTCACTAACTTTAAGCACCAGCTGTCAGAGCAGCTCACAGATCACTGCACCTGTACATAGCCCATCTGTAAATAGCCCATCCAACTACCTCATCCCCATACTGTTATTTATTTTATTTATTTTGCTCCTTTGCACCCCACTATCTCTACTTGCACACTCATCTTCTGCACATCTATCACTCCAGTATTTATTTGCTATATTGTAATTATTTCTTCACTATGGCCTATTTATTGCCTTACCTCCATTATCCTACCTCATTTGCGCACACTGTATCACACCTTTTCTACTGTATTATTGACTGCATGTTTGTTTATTCCATGTGTAACTCTGTGTTTCTGTTTGTGTCGCACTGCTTTGCTTTATCTTGGCCAGGTTGCAGTTGTAAATTAGAACTTGTTCTCAACTAGCCTACCTGGTTAAATAAAGGTGAAAATATATATATTTTTATTAACGTATTGAGAAGCTAAATCGATCAATACTTTAGGTTAATAAAGACAATTCATATCTATCCGTAACAGTACAAAAGCACATCATCTTGCCATGTCCATTTTTACAAATATGGACATAACATATCTGATTCTCCTGCATTGACCATGCATCTCATTTCTTTACATTTACATAGACGAAACGTTGACGTAGTTGATATGCATTTAATTATTATACGTTTTGTAATTAGCCCCCCCACAGGAGAAGGTAAAGCCTTGGCTCAATATTCCTACACTAACCTGCTCTTTGAATATCTCCATTCTATACCCTCTCTCCCTGCCTGTGTCAAATAGCTAAGTGTCTGAGGAGATCAGTCTAATTTACCCATCTCCACCCACTCCGCTCCTTCGATCATCACACTGCTGCGTTGTATACCTCTGCAAAGTTCATTAGCTCGTGTAGCAGATCAAATGGGATATGGGCATGTATGCTTCACTCCAGGGGTGCCTGGAGGCTGGGGATTGGGGAGGCTTGGGGGCGGTAGATAGGCGGTAGATAGGGGGGTTGGTGGGGGTGTAGTTAGTCAAAGAGTTAAGTATTTCGTTTTTTTGTGGTTAACATTTTTAATCTAAACAGGCATTATCATAGGGCAGTGTTTCCCAACTCCAGTCCTCAAGTGCCCCCAACAGTACTCATTTTAATTTTATTGTAGCTCTGGACAAGCACACATGATTCAGCTTGTCAATTTATCATCAAGCCCTAAATGAGTTGAATGAGGTATGTTTGTCCCGGGCTACAACTAAATCATGTGCTGTTGAGGTTACCCGAGGACTGGAGAAGCCCTGTCCTAGGGCAGGAAGAAATGTTATTTGGTTTAATCAGGTTTGATGGAATAGAGGAAATAGGAGCTTGGATGGGAGGGTGGGGTGCTATTGTATTGACTAGTGTGTGCCAGGTGAACAGCTAGAGATAGAGACCAGATGAAATAACAACTGCTGTGAGAGAGGTAGCTAACCTTGGGCACCTGCCATTGTGTGACAGTTGCTTGGCATCCCTCTGACTTCTCCTGTTCTCGGCGGAAGGCCTCTTCCATTTTAAATATAACCAAGGAAAAATATAGAGAGATGACCATCATTAGTTCTTCATAGTTAACCAGGACCACATTAATAAACATGTCATGTCAAACCATGTGCCTCTGGGATTATTTTCGAAGCAATAGTATCACTTGGTCACAGAAGTGGATTCAATACTGAGAATACGCAGTTCGAAATATATTTTGATCTGTAGGAGACGTCTGTGGTGCTGGCAATATTGCCTTTTTACTTTTGAGAACTATGCACACACATAGTTATGGATTTACACAACAGATTGACAACAAAGGGAACATTGCATTGATTCCCAATTGCATCTTAATTGCAATGATTGCTGTGTGCATTGCACAATAGTGGATGGTTGTAATGCTTTCTTCGAGAAATTAAATGCATCTGAAAGTGATTGTCATTGTGTTGTTACAGCATTAGCGATAGAGGCTGTGGTATATTTGGTATAAAAGGCTTAGGCACACATTCTATTTTGTCATATTCCCCCTGGGGAATTTATTCTTCTCAATAAAATACTTTGAAGCCTCTACTTCAAATAGGCCATCAATTTTGTGGTATTTTATGGTTACGTAAGGCAAACTTTTGTTGTATTCTACCCACAAAACTGAGATGTGATGTTCTGGTGCTGTTTATCTACTGTATGTAAAAGCAACATTTAAAAGAACATAAATCCTTGACGTGTATTTACCTTGTCAAGAGTTATTGCAGATTATTTGTCTACTGTATGAATACTTTCTCAGTCGGTTTGTTAAGTTACCTTGATACTACATCAATAAAGTTAACTTTTCTTTTCAGACAGTCAGGTTCTTCTTTCGTTCAGAGCTACTGCACTGTTTTTACATTGTTACAAAAATTCCCAACCTTTAATACCTAGAATAATGGGACTCTCAGTATGTTTTATTGTGCTACAATATTTACTAAGGAGCTTCATGCAAATAGGTGTTGAGAATAAAGTGTGCCCATGCATGTCCTTGTACTGTAAACTGTAAAACTTTTCCTTGAAAATGTACAGCATCATATTGGCACCAGAGTTGCCAGCTCAATACTGTAATTTAGCTGCTAAAAACATTATTCCGCCTAACAACCACTTCACGAAGATATTTACTAAAATAGTCTGAGCTTCATGTGTCTCACCTGACAGCATGAGGTTGGCACCAGAAACGGATCATTTGAATCTACAGTAGGCATAAACCACTCTATGTTAGAGTAATTTCACAGGAGGCATGCAATCTACAGCATTAATGGTGTAAAACACATTTACGGTATTTAACTGTGCATTCTACAGTATTTTACGGTTGAAATTACAGAAAAGTTACAGTGTAGGAGGTGCTTGGAAACTTGTCTTTATCTCATGCCTCCACTAACTCTGCAGTGAATTAATGTAGAATGTTAGACTAGCTCGTTCGCCTCGCCCTACTCAGCATTTTCCACTGTCACCCAAAGGCAAATTAAGGAAATATCTATGCCCCTAGCCGCGCCAGCTCAGCCTCAACTCTGAGGGAGAAAGCTGGGACAATTTCTTTCCACTTGGTCTGCTGAGCGATAACTAGGTTTTGACTGGATTACCTCTCTGCTATTAAATTAATCATTTTGGGTGGTTGGCTTTGATGCCCCTTGGCTGCAGACCGTAACACACTCAGTTTCCTGTGTTTGATGTAGCCATAGAATTAGGAATTAGAATACTAGAATGGACATGAAACGTCTTATGATGGTCCAAAGGTCAGCCATGTTGGTCAGGGAGTTGGTCAACCATGGGTTGCCGAAGCTGTGATAAGATATTGTGTAAAACCCAACCCAACCAGTTTCAGGGGAATGATTCCAGTAATATTTCAAATTAACTGCCAGTATGCCAACATTTTATTCAAACAATGCAGTCAAACTCACAGCTTTCCAAGAAAACAAAATCTGATACATTTACGGTCTGTTTACATACACTGAGTATACCAAACATTAGGAACACCGTCCTTATATTGAGTTGCACCCCCCCCCCCCCCCCCCCCCAGTCTCTATAAGGTGTTGAAAGCTTTCCACAGGGTTTGCTGGCCTGGCCCGTGTTACCTCCAATGCTTCCCACAGTTGTGTCAAGTTGGCTGGATGTCCTTTGGATGGAGGACCATTCTTTATACACACAGGAAACTGTTGAGTGTGAAAAACCTAGCAGCGTTGCAGTTCTTGACACAAACCGGTGCGGCTGGCACCTACTACCAGACCCCGTTCAAAAGCACATCAATCTTTTGCCTTACCCATTCACCCTCTGAATGGCACAAATACACAATCCATGCGCTCCAGCAGGTATATCTCACTGGTCATCCCCAAAGCCAACACCTCTTTTGGCCGCCTTTCCATCCAGCTCTCTGCTGCCAGTGACTGGAACGAATTGCAAAAATCGCTGAAGCTGGAGACATATATTTCCCTGACTAACTTTAAACATCAGCTATCTGAACAGCTAATCGATCGCTGCAGCTGTACATAGCCTAATCGGTAAATATCCCACCCAATCTACCTACCCCATCCCCATATTGTTTTTATTTACTTTTATGCTCTTTTGCACACCAGTATTTCTACTTGCACATCACCATCTGCACATCTATCACTCTAGTGTTAATTTGCTAAATTGTAATTACTTCGCTACTATGGCCTATTTATTGCCTTACCTCCTCATGCCATTTGCACACACTGTATATTGACTTAATTTTTTTTCTATTGTGTTATTGACTGTACGCTTGATAATTCCATGTGTAACTCTGTGTTGTTGTTTGTGTCGCACTGATTTGCTTTATCTTGGCCAGGTCGCAGTTGTAAATGAGAACTTGTTCTCAACTAGCTTACCTGGTTAAATAAAGGTGAAATAAAATAAAATAAAAATCTCAATTATTTCAAGGCTTAAAAATCCTTTAATCTGTCTCCTCCCCCGTCGTCTACACTGATTGAAGTGGATTTAACAGGTGACATCAATAAGGGATCATAGCTTTCACCTGGATTTTTCTATACTCAGTGTGTATTTTAGAGGATATTTATACAGAACATTTGTATAAAACCCGTATAAACTGTATTTATAATTATATGACAATATTTTAGGTCGACTATAATTCCATTACACAATTTCTGATACATCACATGCCTTACTTTTATTGTCCTGCGTAAGTAAAAGCAGGAAATGCATCACCTATGCCTCTACTACCGTTAATTCCAATTAGACTGGTTTTGGATTTCTCCCTGAAACAAGATGGCTGCCATTTTCACCCCATTATGGAACCTTGAGGGTTTATGACATAACCCCTCTAGTAATTTAATAGAATCTTTATAGTTGTAGCTGCCATAGGGGATTTTGAGCCTCACTTTAATGGTCATCATGTGAGACTGTTGTCGGGTCGATCATGGGAATCCCTGATGTTTTCCAATTGAATTTATCAGGAAATTATATTAGCTGCCTGGTCCGTCTTACTGACTGGCCAGGTCCTCCAGAGTTTAGACATTCGGGGCTGAGGATCTATCATTGACTGGATCTAAGGGGTATTTCCCCAAGGTCAGTATCCTGCAATTGATTCTATTGGGCTTGATTGCTTTCGCACCATAGCTCTCCATCCCTCATATCCAGATACCATCCTCCTCCTCATCTTCCTCATCCTCAACCTTCTCCTCATCCTCCTGCTTATCTCTTTTCCTCTATCCAACCCGAAGTCAGATAACCTAGACACTTCAAAACCTCTTCAATTTGGCATCTCAGTCTCCAATAGTGATGCATGCAAAATATGAGCAGCAAATTGCCTTTGAATACATGCATTTCTAGCGGTTATCATCTTGCATTTGGGCTTGGGGATCCAGTGTGGTGCACAGTCTGAATGAGAATGGGCCCACAGCGCACCTGACAGGTCCCCTGTCAGGCTCCTGTAGGACACAGAGCACCACTCAAGGAGGGAGGGACCAGGGACTCATCTGCATCAGGCATATTTATGCTTTAAACATTATAACACTTATTACATTTACATTTAAGTCATTTAGCAGACGCTCTTATCCAGAGCGACTTACAAATTGGAAAGTTCATACATACTCATCCTGGTCCCCCCGTGGGAATTGAACCCTGGTCCCCCCGTGGGAATTTACCCACAACCCTGGCGTTGCAAGCGCCATGCTCTACCAACTGAGCCACACGGGATTTATTAGTCTTTACTGCCCCGTCATCCTGCCAGGTAATAACTCACCTATGACTGGGTCGCACAGCATTATGGATGGTGTAAACGAAAACACAAACGCCCGGCCCAATGATTAGACATGAATCACTGCCATGTTTTTATCATTATTAGTTTAGTGGGCTGACTTTATTTGGCACATACTGACCTGTGTTATATGCAGTACTGCGTGTTCTCAGTGGAGGAGGATGCATTTTTTTCTATAACGAGATAAATCTCCCTGAAGATAGATGGGGAAACCAGAAACAAGGCAACATCAACTCTATCTATAGCAAAAGGACTGTCAAGCTTACAGGGCTTTTTACATGGTTCCTAAATGCAAATAGCCAATCTTCGCTTCTTTCATGAACTGAGCTTCACCATGTCCCTGTGACCTTCATCATGTCTTATCAAACACTTCACTCTCATATTCCTCCTCATTTATTTCACAACCCAGTTGGATTATGTTGGCAAATGCAAACATAGTCCTACATAAAAGAGCATTTGCTTTGTAGAACTCTGTGTTTTCACGGGGGACTGAGTTTTCTGTGTTTTGCCGTCTCTGATCTGAAGAGGTCTAATTGCCCACAGCATATAAAGTGTATATTTAAGCAGGAAATGCATTTAAACAGCCTGTCTCCTTCTACTAGAAGCGTATATATCTAGAACACTGAAGATTACCCCATTTAGAAAGCATTTTAGAACGGATCTTATAGTTTTATGGCGTATAAGTGGGCCATGCGGCACACATAGAGCTCTATGGCAAGTTGAATGAATTGAGTCATTATTTCCGGACAGATGTCTCCATTACACTTATTAGGCTGATTAGGCAAACCAGGCATGAGTAATGGATGATTTCTGGTTCTGTGACACAATACAAAAGAGCAGATGAAGGTGGATATAGATAGAGGGGAGGAGAACTGTGATTTGTACACTCTAATATGACCTCATCACCATCATCCCTCTCTGTGTGATGTCATTCAAGCATTGAATATGTGTGATTTGAAATACAGCCATTTTGACATAAATGTAGTGCTACTCAATCTTACTGGGCAGGATGACGAGAGACATCAGGATGTTTTAGGTAGTGCTAATGGGTAGGGAAAGGTCAGTGTGTAGCCCCATTAACGATTCTCTGTCAACACAATTTAGTGTGAAATGGTGCTCAGAGCTAGTTTGTCATAATTCTCTCCACTAGGTCTGTCAAAATCAAATCAAATTTTTGCGGGATATAGCGAAATGCTTATATTCCTAGCTTCAATTGAACAATACACACAAATATAAAAGTAAAGTAATGGAATTAAGAAATATAGAAATATTAGGTCCTGGTTGGTAGTGGGTTTTGCTGTAGCTGGCATGGCCACATGGACCATCTTGAGCTCAGCTCCTGGGGAGATGGTGAACAGACGGTGCTGGACAGGGTTCCTCCATCCTCCCTCTGAATACACAGACCCATCGCAGACCCAAAATGGCTTCCTAGTGTTGGATCTGTGGATGCATGGGCTCTATTCATAGAGCTGGGGTACGGTGGGTAGTAGGGGCCCTACTGCTACCCCAGGGCCCTGACAGCCCAGTCAGGTGAAGACTGTGATGTGTAGTGACAAGTCCTATGACGTGACTCACCCAGCCCTATCTCAGTGGTCCTGTTGGCGATCGCTAAGCCATACACATCATGTCATGTTTGTTTGTCACTCTCCCTCAGGCGGAGAGGTTGCTTATCATTCCAACTCAGTTTTATGGGGAAATAACTGAAAGACTGGTTATAACTGCTCAAAAGTACAACCGTTTACATTTTTTATATTAGACATACAGTACAGTGTTGTGTTTCTCATTCTCTCTGGTGAATACTTATTTATTAACTAACAATTTGCCACACACTATAAATTACATGTTCATCAAGGGACTGCACATGTTGATTAACAGAGCAGAAAAAAAATCCAGAAAATGTTTCATTTGAGTCATTTGCGCTGATGAAATGTTCACTCACTGTTGAGGTGTAATGATGTTTATCGCTCTGTGTAAAAGGAGGGAACATTTAAGAATGAGATGAACAGATAAAAAGAGATAAACTATAAAGGGGGGTTCGATTTTAAGTGGCTGTTTGAAAGCCGAATTAAGCTGACACAATCAGTGTGTGTTTAGTGCTTGATCCCTCTTACATTTATCCTTTCTCTAGTCTCTGATTAGCTGTGCTAAGCACATTGATTTCATGGTCACATTATGCATTATGCATCTCTATACAGAAGGCTGCAATTGTATTCTGTACTATGCTAGATAAAAAATGACCTCTGCTTTACCACGATAGGTGGATAAATACATTCATTTGTTTGTTCATTTATCCATCCATCCATTCAGTAATCTATTCATTCATTCATGGCCCATAATCACTAGAAGGTAACATGTGGCTAATGTATACTATACATGTATTCCCAGTGGCGTGCCTGGGGCCTGGGCCTTCAGTGAGGTACTACACAGACCCACCCGAATTAATCCACCTCTTATTACCATCATTATGATCCCATGGCTCTAGACACTATACATTTAGACAGAAACGCAGTATATAACCAGGCGTTGCGTCACCTTGAAATTGACAAATTGACATTTTTGGGTAAACAGTGTTTACCCAAAAACATGACACAATCAATGAGTCTTTTCAATATTTCCCTTCACCTTTTCATTGTGCAGCTCCGTTGCCCTGCGCGTTTGTTCGTTGAGCTGTAGATCCACTCCGGTGTCCCCAAAAGTTTTCAAAAGCACCATTGCTTGTAAGTGCCCAGCCGTACTTTGGTGTTTCGTTGCTGCCTTGGTTGGACAACTCAAGTTTGCAAAGCCAGTGTGGCTCCAAACACCAAATCGATCACTTGCAAATAATAGGCATTCTCAGCAGTACAGTTTGCAGTGCTTCTCGGAGCCTGTGAGCCATTGATAGCGCTGTTGGTCGGCGCCGGGCGACCTCGCCTTACAATGTCTAACTTTTCTTGAAAAGTTCATCTTGAGAATGGCGTTATAATTATATCCTCGACCAAATCGATATCTTCTCCTCCTTCCGCCATTGTGGGTTGAAAAAACAGCTTAGTAGTACGCGAATTAATTCGTTTATCAAATTCAGTTTCCTAGATCTGCATAGACCTGCCCATAGGACCTGCCTCTCAATATTGGTAATCCAATCAAAAGACGTGCACGCACTACGCCTGCTAGCTGGCTCCTGTGTAACACTGGAGCCAGCCAGCAGGCGTACTATAGCCAACTCTAAAGCTGATTGGTTTACACTAAATTTTCATTTCCATTCACTATAAGCTACAAGCGCCCGCACTGTTGATTCTGAAGGCCTAAAGGCAGATTTTAGACCCCTGGCAACACATGATGGCTGAATATGATTGGATAAAAGATCTAACATAAAGACCAGCCCTCCAAATCTCAACCTGGGGCTGGAAGCAGTGCAACCAAGAGGAAAGCTATGAAATGAAGAGTATAACTCTTACTCTGGGGAATAATTTAATACATATTTGTGGGAATATATATTTAAAAAATATATATATATTCTGATGATGTTTAGGCCAGCAGAGAAGGCCTTGCTGGCCCTGACGGTCCACCACTGTGTATTCCAAACATGATGACAGTGTTAGATGTGAACACCCAGTGTACAGTCAGTTCCCACACAAATCAATTGACATTGTTTATGGGCGGTGTGACGTTGGTGTGCTGATTTTGCACTGTGTTGGCCCACCAGATGAGGTCATCCTGTTCTCAGCTGGACTTCAACCTGGTCCGGGGGTGGGCTGATTAATTGTGTGCCGATGGCATTCTCCAGAAATAGGACTATCCAGAGACAGCTCGATGCAGGAGGAGATAACCGTCATTGCATTGGCCCTCACAGGTGAAGGAGGATATCAATATATAATATGAAAGCACACCTCATCTCACTATTAGAAGAACACAGTTCTCTAGGAAATCTCACTCACAACCCGGGTGGCGCAGTGGTCTAGGGCACTGCATCGCAGTGCTAGCTGCGCCACCAGAGTCTCTGGGTTCGCGCCCAGGCTGGGCTGGGTTCGCGCCCAGGCTCTGTCGCAGCCAGCCGCAACCGGGAGGTCCGTGGGGCGACGCACAATTGGCATAGCGTCGTCCGGGTTAGGGAGGGTTTGGCCGGTAGGGGTATCCTTGTCTCAGTATGTAAAATGTAATAAAATGTATGCACTCTACTGTAAGTCGCTCTGGATAAGAGCGTCTGCTAAATGACTAAATGTAAATGTAGAACCGGTTTAGGGAACAGAACTGAAACCCGTAAAATAACAAAGTTTGTCGAGGAACAGAAGAGCTGGAACATAACCGCTATTTTAAAAGCATGGTTAATAACATTATTTTATGATTTCGGCATTTTTTTACAGTCCCACAGAAAATGCAGCAAAGCACCTATGCAAAGCCCTCACCTTATCACTTAGAAATATATTCCAGTGTCCACCTACCTCCTAGTTTAAAATCTTTGCCAGTGTGTTTGTAGGCTACCTGCCTCTCCCACGTTTCACATTGGATTTATTAACTACATGTCAAATTCAGGGTGTAGCCATGGGCTCTCCCTTTGCCCCCAACTATGCAAACCTGTATGTGGGACAATTTGAGGAAGCACTCATTTACAAAACAGAGACACACACCCTACTTCCTAAAAGCCTCCTATGGAAGAGATACATAGATTATGTACAGTTGAAGTCAGAAGTTTACATACATCTTAAAAATGTAAAATTCCCTGTCTTAGGTCAGTTAGGATCACCACTTTATTTTAAGAATGTGAAATGTCAGAATAATAGCAGAGAGAATTATTTATTTCAGCTGTAATTTCTTTCATCACATTCCCAGTTGGTCATAAGTTTACATACACTCAATTAGTATTTGGTAGCATTGCCTTTAAATTGTTTGTCTTGAGTCAAATTGTCTTGAGTCAAACGTTTCGGGAAGCCTTCCACAAGCTTCCCACAATAAGTCGGGTGAATTCTAGCCCATTCCTCCTGATAGAGCTGGTGTAACTGAGTCAGGTTTGAAGGACTCCTCGCTCGCACACGCTTTTTCAGTTCTGCAAACAACTTTTCTATAGGATTGTGGTCAGGGCTTTGTGATGGCCACTCCAATACCTTGACTTTGTTGTCCTTAAGCCATTTTGCCACAACTTTGGAAGTATGCTTGGGATCATTGTCCATTTGGAAGACCCATTTGCGACCAAGCTTTAACTTCCTGACTGATGTCTTGAGATGTTGCTTCAATATATCCACATCATTTCCCTGCCTCATGATGCCATTATTCTGTGAAGTGCACCAGTCCCTCCTGCAGATAAGCACTCCCACAGCATGATGCTGCCACCCCTGTGCTTCACGGTTGGGATGGTGTTCTTTGGCTTGCAAGCATCCCCCTTTTTCCTCTAAACATAACTATGGTCATTATGGCCAAACAGTTCTATTTTTGTTTAATCAGACGAGAGGACATTTCTCCAAAAAGTACACTCTTGTCCCCATGTGCAGTTGCAAACCGTAGTCTGGCTTTTTTATGGCAGTTTTGGAGCAGTGGCTTCTTCCTTGCTGAGCAGCCTTTCAGGTTATGTCGATATAGGACTCGTTTTAATGTGGATATAGATACATTTGTACCTGTTTCCTCCAGCATATTCACAAGGTCCTTTGCTGTTGTTCTGGGATTGATTTGCAATTTTTGCACCAAAGTACGTTTATCTCTAGGAGACAGAATGCATCTCCTTCCTGAGCGGTATGAAGGCTGCGTTGTCCCATGGTGTTTATACTTGCGTACTATTGTTTGTATAGATTAACGCGGTACCTTCAGGCATTTGGAAATTGCTCCCAAGGATGAACCAGACTTGTGGAGGTCTACACATTTTTTTCTGAGGTCTTGGCTGATTTCTTTTGATTTTCCCATGATGTCAAGCAAAGAGGCACTGAGTTTGAAGGTAGGCCTTGAAATACATCCACAGGTACACCTCCAATTGACTCAAATTATGTCAATTAGCCTATAAGAAGCTTCTAAAGCCATGACATAATTTTCTGGAATTTTCCAAGCTGTTTAAAGGCACAGTCAACTCAGTGTATGTAAACTTCTGACCCACTGGAATTGTGATACAGTGAATTATAAGTGAAATAATCTGTCTGTAAACAATTGTTGGAAAAATCACTTGTGTCATGCACAATGTAGATGCTCAATGCAAGCTCCTAACTGACTTGCCAAAACTATAGTTTGTTAACAAGAAATGTGTGGAGTGGTTGAAAAACAAGCTTTAATGACACCAACCTAAGTGTATGTAAACTTCCGACTTCAACTGTATTCTGATCTGTAATCAGACCTCAGAAGACTTTGACCAGAAGAGTTTGATCATGTCTAATTAGTAGTGCACAGCCCCCACTAGTGAGAAAAGAAGAAAAAACTAGATGTTTTTCAAAGGGAGTTACTGAGACTCAATCCCAGCTGAAGGTAGTATGTACCCCCTTCATCTCCAACCTAGATTTGGTGAGCACTCACGAAAGAACATGCCGCAGGATAGTGTTTTCTTCTCCCACTAAGCACTTTTATTGGGTGGGGTTGTGAGCAGGGGTTGGAAGATAAGGATTGGAAAATAATTTTCGTTCTGAACAGACTCATAGTTTTTTAGTTCAACTGTTCCGACCTGCAAAATAAAGTTTGGAACTGGTTCGTAACAAAAAAGATAGAGTAGCTATGTACATGCATTGGACAGATTAGTGTAGTGTAGGGTGCGAGAAGCGACAGAAATTTTGCAGGTGAGGAGAGCGTTGTGCATGAAGCACTGGGTATCTTGTTGTTGTGACAAAAAATTTGAAAGAGAGTCGCACACTTAAAACCTGTTTGGGCTGCAAGCCCGACGTCGGTACAAATATGACAACAGCTGCAGTGCGCGAAATTCAAAATCTATTTTTTTTTTAATATTTAACTTTCACACATTAACAAGTCCAATACAGCATTTGAAAGATAAACATCTTGTCAATCCAGCCAACATGTCCGATTTTTTAAATGTTTTACAGAGAAAACACCACATATATTTATGTTAGCTCACCACCAAATAAAAAAGTGGACAGACACGTATGATTATGATTATGATGTATGAATTATGATTCAAGTAGCATGCACAAGCCAACCTAAATAACCTAGAACCAACCTAAACAACCTAGAAAAAACTACCTCAGATGACAGTCCTATAACATGTTACACAATAAATCTATGTTTTGTTCATAAAATGTGCATCTTTTAGCTATAAATCAGTTTTACATTACTGCTCCCATCATTGCTACATCATAGCTACAGTCTGAAATCACACGGGAGTAGCCAGAGAAAATACAGACACCAACGTCAACTACTAATTACACCTCATAAAACATTTCAGAAAAACATATGGTGGATAGCTAATGAAAGACAAATATCGTGTGAATAGAGACAATATTTCCGATTTTTGAAGTGTTTTACAGTGAAAACACAATATATCGTTATATTAGCTTACAACATTAGCTAGCATACGGCAGCATTGATTCTAGTCAAGCGCTAGCATAGCACAGTTCGACAGATATATGAAAAAGCATCCCAAATTGGGTCCTTATCTTTGTTGATATTCCATCAGAATGTTGTAACGGGGTCCATTGTCCAGTACAGTCTTTAGTTGGGTTCCAGAACGAAATATTTCCCTCTTTGGTTAGCAAGCACAATGGCCGTGCGGCGCTAATCTGTCTTTCTTCAAAAAATTCTTCCGTCGCATCACATCTAAAGTCCAGAATAAATTGCAATAATATAATTAAAGTATATTGAAAAAACATACTTTAGGATGATTTTGTGACATGTATCAAATAATATCGTAGGCAGAGGTCATATTCACCTTTAACGAGCGTATTCCAGGAGCCGAGTCCAGGTTCTGCCTCGCGCCCGGAATTTTTTTTTAACTGCGCAGGTCTCACAAGAATATGTGGTGTTCAGCCCCTGAAAGAGATATTCGACTCCTTTCTTCTCTCACTTCCGCATTACACCCAGATGAAGGCGTGTGACGTGTTTCTACGGTCCTAAGTGACATGACCTTGTATAGACAAGGTCTTAAAGAGAGACATAGCATTTTGGAAATCTCAATTCTGGATAGGAAATGGGCTGTAAAAATAGTTCTGTTCAACTTAGAGAAATAATTCAAACGTTTTTAGAAACTATAGACTGTTTTCTATCCAATAGTAGTAAATATATGCATATTGGAAGATCAAAAATTTCTTAAGAGGCCGTTTGAAAATGTGCGCATATTTTCCAGTTTTTTCAATATTCACCCTGCAGCCATATATAGAGTACCAGTCAAAAGTTTCAACACACATACTCATTCAAGGGTTTTCTTTATTTTTACTATTTTCTACAATTGTATTCTCTCAACCAGCTTCACCTGGAATGCTTTTCCAACAGTCTTGAAAGAGTTCCCACACAGGTATTGGAGTGGCCATCACAAAGCCGTAACCACAATCCTATAGAAAATATGTGGGCAGAACTGAAAAAGCATGTGCAAGCGAGGAGGCCTACACACCTGACTCAGTTACACCAGCTTTATCAGGAGGAATGGGCCAGAATTCACCCAATTTATTGTGGAAGGCTACCCGAAATGTTTGACCCAAGTTAAACAATTTAAAGGCAATGCTACCAAATACTAATTGAGTGTAGGTAAACTTCTGACCCACTGGGAATGTGATGAAAGAAATAAAAGCTGAAATAAATCATTCTCTCTACTATTACTCTGACATGTCACATTCTTAAAATAAAATGGTGATTCTAACTGACCTAAGACAGGGAATTATTACTTGGATTAAATATCAGGAATTGTGAAAACTGAGTTTAAATGTAATTGGCTAAGGTGTATGTAAACTTCCGACTTCAACTGTATATTCTGAGTTTTTACTAGCTAACATAGTGTTAAATCTTCCTGAAACGCAATCACATAGCATACGTTCCTCCGTCTTCCCCTTTCTATTTATCTGCTTTGGGTGCAGACAGAACATTGCCTCTTGAAGATTCTCCACTAGAGGAAGCTGGCTGTTAAACAGATATTAAGCTTTACAGGCGGATGGCTTCCTAGGCCCTGAATTCCCCGCTGATCATTGGTTTCCATTTTCGTCTCGCCGGCAAGAATAACTTAATTCCGAGGCACATTAAGTTGCACAAAAGCACTGTATACAAACAAAACAAAACATCGATATGTCTTCAAAACACATCTACGCTCTTCATCAATACCAGAGTGAGGCTGGTGTGGAAGACTCTCTCATTATATCACAGTGCATTTGCAATTCACAGAGATGAGCCCATTGGATTTGTGTGGGCTTGCTGTGCAGCAGGGATCACATAGATGAGTATCTTCCCATGGTTTCCTGCTGTCAACATTTAGTTTCTGCATAATGCAGTCCACAATGAGTCCCAGTGTACAGGAGTACAGGAGTACAGGAGGCAGGCAAGGTCAGCAGAGCATGGCCCATGTATATTCATTGACAAGGCCTGGAAGCCATGCACATTTAAATGTATTTACTGCAAACCTCCAGACATGAAAAGAAGCTCCCAGTCAATAGGTATCCTTAGGAGTGTCAGTCACTGTGGGCTCCAGCTCTGGGCCTCAGCAAACTGTGGACATCTAAGCCCCCATTACTTGATAGTAGTTATTCATAGACCCACTGATAATAAATATCAGCAGGATCGGGATTCGGCTCTGTATCTCTCCCCTTTATTTAATTTTTTATTGGTTATTGTCTCACATCGCAAATGGAAACAAAAGGCGCCCTGCAAAGTGTAGCCTCGGGATAGGACGAAGGTATGAAGAAAAGTAGGCTGCCATTAAACGGAAGGCTTTTCATGGTTGGAGAGATGCCCTTCTCGCCTTCCCTCATTCCGAGCGTCTTTGTTTCACTTTCTTTGGCGGTAATGTGACCATTCTTCCCAGGCACAGGGGACATAAAGTGACGTAAAGTGGTCATAGCTCAGAGAGAAGGAGCAATGGCCCCTCTCTCTGTGTTCCCTCCAGTAATGAGGGGAAGAACAGACGCACAGCAGAGTCAGTGGGCTCTAATGATTAGAGGTGAACACCATGACCGTACGGTCTTGTGATCTACTGTACGCCACAGCTTGTTAGTTACCTTTTAATTTGATTGGATTACACTCACTGTCTGTCCTCCTTTCTTTTACTTGTTTAATTGAATTACACTATCAACGTGTGTTTGGATCGCTCAAAGCGCGAAAGATCGATTCAACTTGGTGATCACTCCTTTATATAACTAACATTTATATATGTGGCTTATGCCCTAAGGTAATGTTCCCAATTTATTTATTGTCTTCCTTCCTTGATTACACAGAAGTAGACAGACAGTCGTTCATGGGAGAATCCATGCTTGGGATAACCTTGCTTGTCAGCCTGATAAAGTTTGACGAAGACCATGTCTTCAACAAAAAATAAGGCTCCCTCTGTTAATTTGTCAAGGTCATATTGTGTGTTAAATAACTCGGATGACAACATCACAGCTTGACGTTTATTATCATGAAACTCGCCCTGGAGACAGAACTAGATAGCAAAAAATGGCTACATTGTAGCAATTCATGAAAACTAAAATGAGCTTGGTCTTAATTAATTTAAGGTTAGGACTAGGCATTAGGGTTAGCAGTGTGGATAGGTTTAAAAAATATATATAATGACTTGGTAGCTGTGCCAGCTAGTGATCACTCTGTAGCGCTGCCTCCAGGACAAAATTCATGACAATAAATGCCAATCTGTGACAACATTGGCCACCCAAAATGCCAATGCAAGCCTCATTAGACTCTCATGTTGGGAGTTACAGTATAAAGACACTTCTTCTTTAGTCTGTATCTGGATGTGTATATAAACCGGACATTAGTGCACTCTGTCACTAAGGTCACTAAGCGTATATCAAGTCCTCTATTGATCTAAATGTCCTCTGCACCTTCTCCCATGTCCAGGTCATGTAGAACATGGGGATTAGAGAGATCAGGCAATCTCAGAATGTGCAACACAATAGAGTGGCTGAGGTCTGGCATGTCCAACCACACAGGACCTGAGACAGCTTTTTCCATCTCTTAAACACCATTTATTATATATAGCCAATCATATAGGATGCACAGCAGTGAGGGTAACTCAAGTAGCTAAAGAGGAGGAACAAATGGCCGCTTCAGCAGCTGCAGCAATACCTCCTCCTCATCCTTTGATATTAATGGGTAGGATAGTGAAAGAGTTGAATTACACTCCCATTACACTCCATGCAATGTGAATGGAAACACTAGGAACCAGAATGCTTTTTGCATTGAATTACAATCTTAGCGTCATGTAGCTCTAATCTATGGTCTGGGTGATGGGCTTTTGTAGACACACAGATACTGTAAGTAGCTGTTGCATGGATCAACCAGTGGTGGTCTCCTGTGGTTCATTGTTCCTGTTTGGATGGGACAGGCTCTTATCAGTTGGCCACCAGGCTGCGCTGATAAAGGCAGTCGCTGTTGTTGGCACCTGTGTGACAGGCGTAGAGACCGCCGACTTTCACAGCCACTACCATTATCCTCGCTGTTACATGCCTTCCCGAAAGAAAAGCCAGTTAGAAGACAAAGCACCAAGAGCGGAGGTGGCAGTTAACACTGCGGTAAGTATCAGGCTGTCTGTTTATACTGCGGTAAACATCAGACTTAGTTGGCGTTCGGGCTGCAGGGTGCGCTGCAGAAGCTGTTCAAGCCGTAGAAGATGAAGCAGGCTTTATCCTGCATTCAGTCCCTCCCTACCACTCTGAGGCAAGGGCTCTCCAAGCGTCTTACCATGTTGAGCATTTTTAGGTGGGCCTCTTGAGAGAATCTAGGGACATTGCTCAGTAAACACAACAACTCTGAAGGAAGGCTATTTGCATAGTAAGACGAGGGTAGGGGGAGGAGGGGACACCTGTTGCAGCAGTGGTTGGAGGATGGCTGTGATGGCTGACTATGCGCCCCGGTGAGATTGTAGTGTATTTATCCACTTTCAAAGGACTCTTTCGGTGCTTGCTTCCCCATTCTCGGAGCTCAGGCTGAGAAACAAAGCACAGATAATGCTAAATATGGAGTGCAAAGCCACAAGTACAGACTGAAAGTTGCCAGAACCTAGAAACTCTGTAGAACTCCTTACCTCTCTAGACCTGTCACTTTTCTTTTCATCCGCTGGCCTCTAAAAGCGTCATTCCTCCCAATTTTTGCTACGTTTAAAATCTATGCATGTATATTTCATATCATGCTGTTGCGTTTGTAGGTCAGGTGTGCAAGTGCAGCCAGTCCTCAGAGCGTTAATAATTATCATTTATAGACATTATAGATGGTAATAACCTTCACCGTAGCTTTTAAGGTTATCCTTGTGACACAGCCTATTTGTGGCGCAGAGTAGCCTTCCAACTCAAATCTGACTGCGCTCGCTGCAGATTGGAACCTAAGGATGGCTTAGTATTCATAGCAGAAGAGCAAGCTGATATTTACTAGATCATGAGCCGAGAGCTCCCGTGTCTGCAGGTCTGCAGCGACAGGCTGCTCCCTAGCACATCCTGTAGTATCCACACATCTCCCTGCAGTCTGCAGGCCATTTCCATTACACTGAAACTAACAACCAGGGAAATAAGGGAATTACAATAAACTATTTGAAGAAAGAAGATTTCATTACAAGTTTGCCCAATGTGAATGGCTTGTGGAGAGATTTGTTGACTCAATCTGCAATTACCTCTTTTACTCTCAACTCCAGTAAATTGGCCTAAAGGCTGAACAGTTATTGGTATATGTGAACTCCCAAGTGTTAATGCTACTGCTGCCCCTCCTACTGAGTAGTGCCTCTTCACAGTGATCTGACTGCACCCCAGGGATGCCTGGTCACAGCTGCAAGGACAGCAGCCATGGAAAGAAGCGGCTGCATGTATTACTCTGTGGGTTTGCAGGCCTATATCCCCCCACAGGACCGCCAATGTCTCTCAGTTGTTTGTGTTGTTTTTTGTTTTGCTTTCCTTTTTCATTTGCTGTATCTCCCCTCTCCAGCTCCCAGTGGACTGCCTGTGCACTGTTTCGTTGTCTACTCATCGGAGGGTGATAGATCAGACGCCCTCTCCCTCTGAAGTGCCTGGATCCTGCATGTCTTTTCCTCGCCATGTAGGCGTGGAAACCTCCAGCACCTCAACATAATGAGGGAAATGATGAACACAACACAGAGCTTTGGCTTTGGTTTATCTCTGAAGGGTGACTGGAGGCTAGCGGGGGATTCAGTGTACATTGTCTCCTTAAGAAAATGTTTTCATCTTTATTGGCGTGAGCAGATGTTTGTTCGAGTGGGAACGTCTCTTTAATGCTAATTTCATATTGTGTGCATTTAGTTTTAAGACTTCCCACAAGGCCTCACCTGTTTCTTGTTTTTTTCCAGGAGCTCTGGGAATACTTGATTGATAAAAAGGAACAATTGAAACCCACCTTAATCATCTATATGACAGTTTTCAAACCAAATATTTAGCTCGACATGTTATACAACAGAAATGCGTTCTTGATTAAACGAGCGAATAGGAATCACTTCATCCTGTCTCCACCAATGGAAGAGTTGGGAGATAAATCCCGAGGTTTTGTTTACCCAGCAACTTATCTGCAACATTTTGGTTTACGTTCTAGCTTAACGGGATATGAGTTGTGATGGCATTGGACTGTATGTGGACACATATCTGGAGACACATCAATTGGATTATGAGCCTCGTTCTGCAGATGCTTGGCCTGACCTGGTTCTGTTGCAGAGTGCAGTTTTTCAATATTGATGTGAGGAGGAATTAGACTAGATGACCGCAGCTCTGCTCTGAACATTTCACCCCACAGGGAAATTATGTTTACAGCTCTGCTTCTCTCCATCTATTACCAACCTTGTCTATTCTGTTTATTTCTGTTGCCCGGACAGGGAGAGTATTATTGGTGAAACAGTTCCTCTGACCTCGGTATGATGGAAGGGTTTGGATCCAGATTGGATTAGCGCCAAGTCGAAAACTAGGCAGAAATTATAAATCGTATTTGTCATCATTATTGTCATTACAACCTCTCTCGGACTTCCTCTCATTTGCCAGCCAGAGCCTAAACAAATGGGAGTAAAATGATTACTGTAAAAAGGTAAAATAAGAAAATAAATTCAGCTTGAGTGGTGAAAACCACAGTGCTTGCTGTGTGAGGGATAAATGTGGAGTTGGATTTGTTAGAAGTTACATTTCTGACTACTGTGAAATCACCAGCAGCCCTGTTGGAGGTTGAGTCAACAGTGCTCAGAGTCGATACACCCTATGCACCTGCTGCTGTTGCTCTACACATGGAGTGAGTCGTCATGGCTACAAAACCATCTGTTGATGGACTGCTGACACCATGTCACATACTCTTGCTTATTCACAGGATGACAATGTCACTATAACCAAGGGCTTTGTTAACCTTTGTGTGAGGAAATTAGCTTTGAGAAGTTCATCGCCCATCTTAGCTCCCCGTTTCTGTTCATTTAGACTGGATTCTGCATAACCTTCTACTCGAATCTCAGATTGTGGTCTACTTTGATTGAGGCTTTAAGATTTCGGTGCCGGAATAAAAAAGCTTTGAGCTTTCAATCAAGTTTCGAACATGCCAATGGCCATTTGGATAGGACCATTGGAAATGTGTTGAGTCACAAGACATATTATTTGCCTCATTTCCCCCTTTGTCTAGTGATACTGCTCGGAGTAAACAACATAGAGAATGTGAGCTGAAAGCGGTGTCATTTAATTGACCACCTCCTCTCCACACACCTCCATTGTGTTGCTGCAGGGGAAAGTGATTTCTCAGTACTTCGGGGAGAAAAATACTACGATTGGAAGGTATTGATCTTTCCAGCAGCGTAGCTTCACAGACCATTGAGTTTCCCAGGCAGGCAGGCATTTAGCTCCAGAAGGGATCCTGACCTCCTCTCGCTACTCGTAATCACCCTCTGGTTATCACCATGGCATTGAGCTGGGACTGCTAAGAGGTTGTATGTTATCATTGGCCACAATATCAATGACCTTTTATCCCCTCTCTGTGGGAATAAAAACTACTCCAAAACGATTTCCACTGCCCTCCCACAGACTTCCCCTGACATTGAGACAGACAGGGCTTCCCCATCCTCGCCATATGGAAGCACATCGGCCATTAATTCAACCTGCTGATTTCAAGAGTGGCACTGCCAAGCTGAGTGGCGTCTAGATGTTTACATATGACACATTCTAGATTATACCTCAATCGGCCACCCGAGAGCTTTATTGTATCATAAACTCTAAAATTATAAAGAATGAGATGCAGAGTATGGAAACAGGTGGGTTTGTTTTCAGTGGAATCTGTCTTGTTTGTTGACGTTTATGATATCATGCGTCGACAAATATAAACGCCAGAGAAATTATTTACTGTGCTAAACTTCAATTTATTTCCTCATGCCTTTGACATCTCGCATTCATAGATTTGTCTCTGGTGTATTATTACATCATTTTTCATTCAGTGTCAGTCAGGGACATGACATGGCACCAATGCTTATCTATGACCTCAATTATATGAAGGATTTGGGACTTTGGCTCTAATATAAAGGCAGCAGAAATCTGTGTTTGTTCTCAAGTCCAAACATCGGGAACACGACTGCCTATTTCCATATTTTCCACACATTTCTAGAATTAGTAACACAGAATGGATTCTGCCCTTAATATTTTAGAAGTGAGCAGCTTGGCATGCATCCATTGCCCCCGGGGAATCTGAGCCTCCAACAATGTGTCAGAGTGGAGTTCCTCTTATAGCCCAGAAAGAAGTGTTTGAATGAGTGGGTGTGTGTGAGGGTGTGGGTGCGAGTGTAGGTGAATGTTTGTGTGTGTTTCTTTAGAGAGGATCCTCAATGGCCACTCATGCAGAACCGCTACATTGACTAACCCTCCAGAGACTAGCGGCAGACGCTTTACCATATGAGCCTCTCTGTCTATCTCCTCTACGACCTCCTCTCCTCTTTCTGCTAATCACACTGCAATTACCTACTGAATATAGTGGAGATGAGGACTCCAGGGAGAGTAGTAGCCTTGACATGTCATTTGTTGAATGTACTTTCTGTAGGTGTATGGATGTGACTGTGTATAGTGTATGAGAATGTGTGTGTATTAAGTATGTATTGATGTTGGTATGAGTGAGCGAGGGGTGGCTGAGTCAAGAGTGTAGATTAGCAGAGGTCCTCCTGCGGATGCTTGCAGGGTTTTCCGTTAATTAGCTCAGACAAATGAGCACAGCGAGCTGCCTGTTGATTCATTAGCTACTGTGCGATCTCCACTCTGGTGTCTGTAGCGTGGACACCTCATTGTAGTGTCTCAGATGTATGGGGTTTGTGTGATTAAAGAAGGTTTTTCATTATAGAGAAAACCCTTCAATGGTAATCAGGGAGAGAGAGACCTGTCAACACGTGTGGTACACTTCCTCACATATTGTACCACACACAAACGCAGGCCTGCGACCCCCCCCCCCCATTCCGTCCTCTCCCAAGGCCTTGACAGACAGACTGGATAGATGCTGGTGTAACGCAGGTCAACTAATGTTGAATACTTATCGTTACTTGTGAGATTCCAGTAATCGATCATATTATACTAAATTGCTATTGATATGTTTAAGTTGACAGCTATTAGAAATCAGCTGTCAGAAGCTGCATGACGAGCAGTTTTTTTTGAGCCAATCAAAATTCAATATTCTCTTAGTCCCTCTCCTAACCTCACGTTATACACCAGTCGGCGCCAACATGCTGAAAAAGAGCTAGAACGTGAAGAGCTACCGCCATTCCATGGAAGAAAAACTATGTTTCAAATCGTTGAGAAGTTGTATGAAACTGAACAGAGAGAACTGGACATTTTTTATTTATTTATTTATTTATTTTACCGTTATTTTACCAGGTAAGTTGACTGAGAACACGTTCTCATTTGCAGCAACGACCTGGGGAATAGTTACAGGGGATGAATGAGCCAATTGTAAACTGGGGATTATTAGGTGACCATGATGGTTTGAGGGCCAGATTGGGAATTTAGCCAGGACACCGGGGTTAACACCCCTACTCTTACGATAAGTGCCATGGGATCTTTAATGACCTCAGTGAGTCAGGACACCCGTTTAACATCCCATCCGAAAGACGGCACCCTATACAGGACAGTGTCCCCAATCACTGCCCTGGGGCATTGGGATATTTTTTAGACCAGAGGAAAGAGTGCCTCCTACTGGCCCTCCAACACCACTTCCAGCAGCATCTGGTCTCCCATCCAGGGACTGACCAGGACCAACCCTGCTTAGCTTCAGAAGCAAGCCAGCAGTAGTATGCAGGGTGGTATGCTGCTGGCCCGCATTAACACTTACGTATCTATACCAACATACTGTGAAGGGATTGAGGGAAAGATTGACGCCAGGATTTGGTGAGTTTTCGTATGGAGAACGAGCTGCTAGTGATTAGGCTAGATAAGCTATTGCTAGCATCTTTGTGTGTCCATACTGAACCAAGCATACGCACAAGCCATTAACATTTAGGCTAGCTCAGCTACCGATCAATTTAAATAGCAAACGTTAGTGATGCTGCTCATCATGCATGGAGAACTATTTTAGTTTTCATACTTTTATAAAATGTGACTAGCTAGTATCGTAATTCATTTTTGTACACATTTATGTTTTAGATGTACTTTATAAGAAATGGTGTGTAGGTGTAACACTAGTACTTTCCATTTACTCTATTGTTCAGTCCACGTGAGCCTGGTGCTGTAGTTGCGTAAAGTCCTTTGCATTGCCCAGGCTAGTCAATTGTTTTGTTCATGTAAGCCTGGTGCTCTAGTTGCGTAAAATCCTTTGCATTTCCCAGGCTAGTCAATTGTTTTGTTCATGTAAGCCTGGTGCTCTAGTTGCGTAAAATCCTTTGCATTTCCCAGGCTAGTCAATTGTTTTGTTCATGTAAGCCTGGTGCTCTAGTTGCGTAAAATCCTTTGCATTTCCCAGGCTAGTCTATTGTTTTGTTCATGTAAGCCTGGTGCTCTAGTTGCGTAAAATCCTTTGCATTGCCCAGGCTAGTCTATTGTTTACTTCACGTGAGCCTGGTGCTGTAGTTAAAGTGTAAAGCATTTTGTCTAAGTTTTATTTTCTTATTCCTGTAAGAGATTAAAGCTAAAAGCTATATTAATGTTTATTTGAAAGGTACTCATGGTGTAAATATACACTACCGTTCAAAAGTTTGTGGTCAAATAGAAGTGTCCTTGTTTTTGAAAGAAAAGCACATTTTTGGTCCATTAAAATAACATCAAATTGATCAGAAATACAGTGTAGACATTGTTAATGTTGTAAATGACTATTGTAGCTGGAAACGGCTGATTTTTTAAATGGAAAATCTACATAGTCGTGCAAAGGCCCATTATCAGCAATCATCACTCCTGTGTTCCAATGGCATGTTGTGTTAGCTAATCCAAGTTTATCATTTTAAAAGGGTAACTGATCATTAGAAAACCCTTTTGCAAGTATGTTAGCAGAGCTGAAAACTGTTGTTCTGATTAAAGAAGCAATTAAACTGGCCTTAGACTAGTTGAGTATATGGAGCATCAGCATTTGTGAGTTCGATTACAGGCTCAAAATGGCCAGAAACAAATAACTTCCTTCTGAAACTCGTCAGGCTATTCTTGTTCTGAGAAATGAAGGCTATTCCATGCAAGAAAATGCCAAGAAACTGAAGACCTCGTACAACGCTGTGTACTACTCCCTTCACAGAACAGCGCAAACTGGCTCTAACCAGAATAGAAAGAGGAGTGGGAGGCCCCGGTGCACAACTGAGCAAGAGGACAAGTACATTAGAGTGTCTAGTTTGAGAAACAGATGCCTCACAAGTCCTCAACTGGCAGCTTCATTAAATAGTACCCGCAAAACACCCGTCTCAATGTCAACAGTGAAGAGGCGACTCCGGCATGCTGGCCTTCTAGACAGAGTTGCAAAGAAAAAGCCATATCTCAGACTGGCCAATTAAAAGAAAAGATTAAGATGGGAAAAGAACACAGACACTGGACAGAGGAACTAAAACAGGTCAGGTTTTTTGAGTATGGATCCAGTTCCACCTAGGATTGCGACATCGATAAGAAGATTTGCATGCAAAGATTTATTTTCCTTGGAGAACACTGAATTTGCACTGCCGCTTTGAACATTGAAATCTGAGAGACCCTCGGATTAAGATAGTTGGGGCACCCTAGTAAACTATAGGCAGGATATACGGCTATAAGTCTATTGCAGTGTTGAAGTATTGAATTTATATTTAGCTCATTGTACAAATTTCACATCAATATTTACTCAAGGTGATCATTTTTTTGTAAGAGTTTGTATTTACCAAATACAAGCCGGCATCCTTTTTCCTAAATGATTCAGATTTTTCATTTCTCCCTACTGCTCCAGTAGAGATCATAACTGGTCCAATAGAGTTTAAGCTTAAGTATACAGTACCCCATAGTGTTAAGCAATTAATACACTGGGGTGTGGAGTTATGGATACTATTGACTCTGTCCAGCACATACATACTGTCGGCAGCCAACCTTCACATCAAACACACAGTACAGGACCCTGCTCACTGAGGGGCTGCCAGGAATCTCAATCACAGCCTTCGTCAGCACTGAACCACTGCATGATAAAGAGATTGAGTCGAAAATGAGGTGCTACTACAGAGAACGGGCAAAAGCTGCCAATTCAGACATCATTTTGCCTTGTTTTCAAAGTTAACAAGTCACAGCAGTTAATGTCTGGAGAGAGATAGCAAAACGTTTGGCGAGTGACTCCAATGGCTTAACATTCTTTCATATTGCAGCTGCACAAGGTGAATATGGTGATATGGGGGACTGAGGGCAGCAGTTTGTGTTGCAGTAGCCCCTCAGCGATGGATGGCAGGCTTGACTGGGATTAAAAGGTATACCGCTGCTCTCCTCCCTCCCTCAAAGTTTACCTTGTTTTGTACCTAACCTGGAGAAGGTACATTCCATATTTTCTTAATCCCTGTAATGTTTGGTTCCCACTGCGAGACGCACTGTTGCCAAAACATCTTAAACATTATGGTAATGTCCTGCCAATGTAAGTGCGGAGCCCCCTAAGGCACCTTTATTTGGGGTTGGTTTTGCAAAACTATCTGTTCTCCCTGGTGCATCGTATGGAAGAGGGAAGTCTTTAACAGGCAGGCAGGCAAGCTCAATCAGGAAGAGAATTAACAGTGCACAACAATGCCAAATGTACTGTTTCTCTTGCTAAATAGGTTGACTAAATAGGTTGATAACGAAATAGGTTGATGACTAAATAAGTTAATGACTAAATAGGTTCATGACTAAATAAGTTCATGACTAAATAAGTTCATGACTAAATAAGTTCATGACTAAATAAGTTCATGACTAAATACGTTCATGACTAATAGGTTCATGACTAAATAAGTTCATGACTAAATAAGTTCATGACTAAGTAGTTTCATGACCAAGTAGTTTCATGACTAAATAGGTTAATGACTGACTAAATAGGTTAATGACTAACTAAATAGGTAATGACTAAATAGGTTAATGACTAACTAAATAGGTTAATGACTAAATAGGTTAATGACTAAATAGGTAATATCTAAATAGGTTAATGACTAAATAGGTAATATCTAAATAGGTTAATGACTAAATAGGTAATATCTAAATAGGTTAATGACTAAATAGGTAATATCTAAATAGGTTAATGACTAACTAAATAGGTTAATGACTAAATAGGTAATATCTAAATAGGTTAATGACTAAATAGGTAATATCTAAATAGGTTAATGACTAAATAGGTAATATCTAAATAGGTTAATGACTAAATAGGTAATATCTAAATAGGTTAATGACTAAATAGGTAATATCTAAATAGGTTAATGACTAAATAGGTAATATCTAAATAGGTTAATGACTAAATAGGTAATATCTAAATAGGTTAATGACTAACTAAATAGGTTAATGACTAAATAGGTAATATCTAAATAGGTTAATGACTAAATAGGTAATATCTAAATAGGTTAATGACTAAATAGGTAATATCTAAATAGGTTAATGACTAAATAGGTAATATCTAAATAGGTTAATGACTAAATAGGTAATATCTAAATAGGTTAATGACTAACTAAATAGGTTAATGACTAAATAGGTAATATCTAAATAGGTTAATGACTAAATAGGTAATATCTAAATAGGTTAATGACTAAATAGGTAATATCTAAATAGGTTAATGACTAAATAGGTAATATCTAAATAGGTTAATGACTAAATAGGTAATATCTAAATAGGTTAATGACTAAATAGGTAATATCTAAATAGGTTAATGACTAAATAGGTTAATGACTAAATAGGTTAATGACTAAATAGGTAATATCTAAATAGGTTAATGACTAAATAGGTAATATCTAAATAGGTTAATGACTAAATAGGTAATATCTAAATAGGTTAATGACTAAATAGGTAATATCTAAATAGGTTAATGACTAAATAGGTTAATGACTAAATAGGTAATATCTAAATAGGTAATATCTAAATAGGTAATGACATGTCAACATTTTTAACAGCGTGTTTTCCACCCATTCTGTGAACAATAGTTTATTTTACCCTATCCAGAAAATGCAAGCTGTAGGTTTGTCCCCTACTTGAGTGATTTTTATTTGGGAACTTTTGGATCAATCTTCCGTATAAGTCATGTCAGAACTTTTCCAGTCAATCGAAGGAAGATAAGAAGATAGGAGCTTGCACAGCCTTGTGAGGAGCCACTACCTCCAGGGAACACGGGCCCAATTTGTCCACAGTGGCTCTTCCAAACAAAGTCTGTCTGTCATTTATCTTCTAAAGAATATTAATTACTTCTTACTCTTAGAAGCCACTGTGTGGATCTATGGCAAACACAGCGCCCTGCGGAAGTGGAATTGCATCTGAAATTGGATTCAGAAAAATCCCTCTGAGAATACATTGTTCAGGTGGTGAATACAGAAGGTAGGGAGGGAGGGAATGTATGACTGGGTTTCTGTGGTTCTAACAAGGATAGAGATGTGTGGAATCAAAACATCCCCTCTCCTTTGGGAGCCAGAGTCTGCAGATTCTCAATTAACAAGGGCAAATTTAGCTGGCTTCTTCTTTTATTACACTTCATTTAGATGATGCCAGGGGGTTTTAATTCAGTAAATTATGCGAGAGAACTACCCACGGGTCCCCAATGAAGACCGTGGTTCTGGCTAGTGTCCCTCATGCTGCACATAGAGTAAGGAGAGATTTCATTAATTATGATCGGGATCAACATGCCTGCCCAGAGCTCAGGCTTAGTGCTGGGAGAATCTTAATGAATGTCTATAAAACATGGATCTGGCTTTCTAGTCTAAAAGCCATTCACTTCACCATGAGCACTGGCCTGGCTAGATCATCCTCATGGAGCACCTTCACACCTTTATTGTACTCAGGTGCTGATTTGGCCAGAGAGTATGGTGTTTAATACACTGTAATTGTGACACTTTCTGTCATAATTGGAAAACATTCAGCACACAGAGAAGCATGGTGCTAGTTGTGCAATTGCAGAGGATTACTGCAGGTAAGCTAAGTATCCCAGGTCTCAGACCCTGCCTGACAGGAATGAAGAACAGGCACTTTCTCTTCTCTCAAATCAAATCGAATCAAATGTTATTGGCTACTACATTTAGCAGATGTTATTGCAGGTGTAGCGAAATGCTTGTGTTCCTAGCTCTACCAGTGCAGTAGTATCTAACAATTCACAACAATAAACACAAGTCTAAAAGTAAAATAATGGAATTAAGAAATATAAATATTAGGATGAGCAATATCAGAGTGGAATTGACAAGAATACAGTAGAATACAAAATATACACATGAAACTAGTAGTTTAGTATAGTGTATTAATTCGACCATACTGTAAAACAGTATGTAAAGATGATTAAAGTGACCAGTGATTCCATGTCTATGTACATAGGTCAGCAGCCTCTACGGTGGAGGGTTGAGTAACTGCGTGGTAGCCGGCTAGTGACAGTGACTGAGGTCAGGGCAGGGTACTGGGTGGTAGCCGGCTAGTGACAGTGACTGAGGTCAGGGCAGGGTACTGGGTGGTAGCCGGCTAGTGACAGTGACTGAGGTCAGGGCAGGGTACTGGGGGGTAGCCGGCTAGTGACAGTGACTGAGGTCAGGGCAGGGTACTGGGTGGTAGCCGGCTAGTGACAGAGACTGAGGTCAGGGCAGGGTACTGGGTGGTAGCCGGCTAGTGACAGTGACTGAGGTCAGGGCAGGGTACTGGGTGGTAGCCGGCTAGTGACAGTGACTGAGGTCAGGGCAGGGTACTGGGTGGTAGCCGGCTAGTGACAGTGACTGAGGTCAGGGCAGGGTACTGGGTGGTAGCCGGCTAGTGACAGTGACTGAGGTCAGGGCAGGGTACTGGGTGGAGGTCGGCTAGTGACAGTGACTGAGGTCAGGGCAGGGTCCTGCATGGTAGCCGGCTAGTGACAGTGACTGAGGTCAGGGCAGGGTACTGGGTGGAGGTCGGCTAGTGATGGCTAATAGTCTGATGGCCTTGAGATACAAGCTGTTTTTCAGTCTCTCGGTCCCAGCTTTAATGCACCTGTACTGTCCTCGCCTTCTGGACGATAGCGGGGTGAACAGGCCGTGACTTGGGTGGTTGATGTCCTTGATTATCTTCTTAGCCTTCCTGTAACATCGGGTGCTGTAGGTGTCCTAGAGGGCAGGCAGTGTGCCCCCGGTATTGCGTTGGTCAGACCGCACCCCCCTCTGGAGAGCCCTGCTGTTGCGGGCAGTGTAGTTGTCATATCAGGCCGTGATACAGCCCGACAGGATGCTCTCAGTGGTGCATCTGTAAAAGTTTGTGAGGGTCTTAGGGGCCAAGCCGAATTTCTTCAGCCTCCTAAAGGTTGAAGAGGCACTGTTATACCTTATTCGCCACACTGTCGTTGTGGGTGGACTTCTTCAGATTGTCAGTGATGTGTACGGCGAGGAACTTGAAGCTTTTCACCTTCTCCACTGCGGTCCCGTCGATGTGGATGGCGTGCTCTCTCTGCTGTCTCCTGAAGTCCACAATCATCTCCTTTGTTTTGTTGACGTTGTGGGAGAGGACAGGACCCTCACCTCATCCCTGTAGTCTCTCGTCATATTTGGTAATCAGGCCTACTACTGTTGTGTCATTTGCAAACTTCACAATGGAGTTGGAGGCGTGCATGGCCATTCAGTCATTGGTGAACAGGGAGTACAGGAGGGGGCTGAGCACCACCCCTGTGTTGAGGATCAGCATAGTGGAGGTGTTGTTTCCTACCATTACCACCTGGGGGCGGCCCGTCAGGAAGTCCAGGACCCAGTTGCACAGAGCAGGGTTCAGACCCAGAGCCCCAAGCTTAATGATGAGCTTGGAGGGTACTATGGTGTTGAAGGCTGAGCTGTAGTCAATGAACAGCATTCTTACACAGGCATTCCTCTTGTCCAAATGGGATATGGCAGTGTGCAGTGTGATCGCAATTGCATCGTCTGTGGATCTATTGGGGCGGTATGCAAATTGAAGTTGGTCTAGGGTGTCAGCTAAGGTGGAGGTGATATAGTCCTTAACTAGCCTTTCAAAGCACTTCATGATGACAAAAGTGAGTGCTACGGGGCGATAATCATTTAGTTCAGTTACCTTTGCTTTCTTGGCTACAGAAACAATGGTGGACATCTTGAAGCAAGTGGGGACAGCTGCCTGAGATAGGGAGAGATTAAATATGTCCGTAAACACTCCAGCCAGCTGGTCTGCGCATGCTCTGAGGACGCGGCTAGCGATGCCGTCTGGGCCGGCAGCCTTGCGAGGGTTAACGCGCTTAAATATCCTACTCACGTCAGCCAAGGAGAACGAGAGCCCACAGTCCTCAGTGTTCTCCCCTCCCATATTAATGGCTTTCCCACAGTCAGGAACATGTCTCTCCAGACTCAAGTGTTTTAAAGAAGACAAGGTAACAAACATCAACAGCCAATCACACTTTCTCTTCCTGCGTATTTAGGATTTTTAATAAAAATTACAACATGGATCAGCAGCCGTGCTGCAGAGTAATGAAGAGGAGAGCAAGGAAGACAGGCTAGGGATGTAAACAGCCTAGACAGCTCTAATCAGAGACATTACAGATACTCTAACTCTCTCAGTATACGGACACACACACACTCACTCTTTAAGGTCTAACCATTCTATATTCATTATCTTAGTTTGCCGTCAAGAATTGGAAATACCAATTACCAATGGTAATAGCAAGCATCCAAAATATATTTGCTAATGGAATGGCTAATACATTCTGCCATTTGTCTCTATTTACCATTTACGTCACTGCCAACATTCCAAGTATCTATTTTTATGACTGATTTACTATTCATTACTCTTTCGAGACATAACAGGCTAAAGATAAAATATTTAGATTACTACACACATTAACACCCAGTCCCACAGTAGTGTGTCCGCAGAGACCGTAGATGGTAAAGCGAGATCTTTAAAGATAGGAAATTACCCGACATCATTCCAGCAAAGGCTTCCTCAGGCGACAGTGTTTGTACAGTAATTTTTCTCTTTGTTTTTTAAACGAGGAACTTCCAATCGGGGGTGACAGTAACAATACTAGGGATTGTAGCAGGTTCAAGGGTGTGGGGTTTCCACGTCACCAAGTTCAATAACCGAACACGCACAAGGAGCACAACTAGAATGCAAATGGGGAGTTTATTAGGGAGTTTTATACACTGGGGGAAAGGGGGGAATTCAACAACCATTTCACAGCCCACAATCCGTTCTCGTCGTACGTTCTGTTCTCCAGGGGTAATCCTAAAACTCGGGTCCTTAGCCAATCCGGTTCGGTACACAGTGTGGATAGTCACAGTTATTTCTCTGACTTCTCACTCTCTTCATAAGGCTCGCCTCGTTGGGCAGGAAGTCCATATAAAGCTCGAGGGTGGAGCCAGCGGGCTGCAAGATATCTCCCTTCAATAACCACTCCTCTCACCTCTCCCTGCTGTCTGTCACACACCCCCTCCCTCAGCTCCAACCGGGAGGGGGGGGCGGTCCAGCTCCCTAGAGCATCCCTCCTGGAGAGGGCATCGGCATTTCCGTAGGATGCACCTAATCTGTGGATGACAGAGAAAGCAAAGGGCTGTAAGGATAGGAACCAGCGGGTGACCCGAGCGTTACTGTCCTTATTCCGGTGCATGGTCCATTATGAGGGTGAAGTGCCGTACCAATAAGTAATATTTGAATGTCTCCAGCGCCCACTTGATCGCTCGACATTCTTTCCCCACAGTGGAATATCTTTTTCCCGCGGCAACAGCTTCCAGCTAATGTACAGTACATGACTGGGTGTTCCTCACCTTCTTGTAGCTGTGATTGGAAGGCACCCACCCTTGTTTCGGATGCATTGGTCTGTACCACCAGTGGTTTGGAGAAGTCCGGGTTCACCAGCACGGATCTAGAACACAGTGCTCCCTTTAGGTCATGGAAGGCTTTCTGTCTCCTCGGTCCACGTCACCTGGGTGGGCAGATGGCTCCTAGTCAGATCTGTCAGGAGGCTGGCTAGGGAGGCAAAGTGGGGAATAAATCTCCAGTAGTAACTAGTCAACCCCACAAATGTGCCTACCCGCTTCTTGGTGAGGGGGCGGGGCCAGTCCCGAATCGCCTCCACTTTCTTCACCTGGGGTTTGATACATCCCCTCCCGATCGTGTACCCTAGGTAATCAGCCTCTTGCAGGCCGAGCCGACATTTCTTTGGGTTCGCTGTTATCCCCGCCTCCCGTAAGGCCTGCAGTACCGCGCTCACCTGGTTTAGATGTGTCTCCCACTCGCTCCCATGGATCACAATACCATCGATGTAGGCCGCCGCGTACTCACGATGGGGCCGGTGAAACTGGTCCATCAACCTCTGGAAGGTGGCCGGGGCCCTTTGCAGCCCAAAGGGCAGCTTCTTGTAATGGAACTGTCCGTCGGGGGTGGCGAAATACATTTTCTCCCGTACCTCAGGAGCTAAGGGTACCTGCCAATAACCCTTCGTCAGGTCGAGCGTGCTGATAAATTGGGCGGTCCCTAGCCGTTCGATTAATTCATCAATTCGGGAGATGGAGTAGGCGTCGAACTTTGAGATTTAATTTACCTTTCTAAAGTCATGACAGAAGCGACTGATGCCATCTAGTTTTTGCACCAACACTATGGGGCTGCACCACTCACTGTTCGACTCTTCGATTATATCAGTTTTCAACATCGTTTTTACCTCTGTCCTGACAGCCTCTCTCCTTGCTTCCGGTACGCGGTAGGATCTCAACTTCACCTTTTTCCCGGGTTCGGTGATGATGCTGTGCTGTACCAGATCGATGTGTCCTGGTTCACTGGAGAACACATCCTGGTTCCGGCCGACCAACTCCCTCAGCTCCTTCTTTTGCGCTTGGCTCAACTGCTCCCCCAGTGGCACCTCCGCCTGCTTGGTCTCTGTGGTAGTCTTTTTCGGGGAAATAGAGTAGAGTACATCACATGCATTCCATTTCTTTAGCAAATTCACATGGTAAATCTGGGTCAGGTGCCGTGTCTGACCCTATAGTTAACTTCACCCACCTTCTCAAGGACTTCGTATTTTGGACCGTTCCAATTGGAGGTGTACCTATGGATGTATTTCAAGGCCTACCTTCAAACTCAGTGCCTCTTTGCTTGACATCATTGGAACATCAAAAGAAATCAGCCAAGACCTCAGAACAAAATTGTAGACTTTCACAAGTCTGGTTCATCCTTGGGAGAAATTTCCAAACGCCTGAAGGTACCACGTTTATCTGTACAAACAATAGTGCACAAGTATAAACACCATGGGACCACGCAGCCGTCATACCGCTCAGGAAGGAGACGCGTTCTATCTCGTAGAGATAATTCTGTCATTTAGGTTAGTATTGTGGAGTAACTACAATGTTGTTGATCCATCCTCAGTTTTCTCCTATCACAGCTATTTAACTCTAACTGGTGAAATCCCTGAGCGGTTTCCTCCCTCTCCGTCAACTGAGTGAGGAAGGACGCCTGTACTTTGTAGTGACCGGGTGTATTGATACACCACCCAACGTGTAATTAATAACTTCACCATGCTCAAAGGGATATTCAATGTCTATTTCTTTTTTTGTTGTCTACCAATAGGTGCCCTTCTTTGCGAGGCATTGGAAAACCTCCCTGGGCTTTGTCAATGAATCTGTGCTTGAAATTCACACTCAACTGAGGGACCTTACAGATAACTGTATTTGTGGGGTACAGAGATGTAGTCATTCAAAAAGCATGTTAAACACCATTATTGCACACAGAGTTAGTCCTTGCAAGTTATTATCTGACTTGTTAAGCAAATGTTTACTCCTGTAGTTATTTAGGCTTCGGATTATTGATACTTATTGACTCAAGACATTTCAGCTTTTAATTTTTTATTAATTTGTTAACATTTCTAAAAACATTTGAACCACTTTGACATTATGGGGTATTGTGTGTAGGTCAGTGCCACAAAATCTAACTACTAAATTTAGTCTGTAACACAACAAAATGTGGAAAATGTCAAGGGGTGTGAATACTTTCTGAAGGCACTGTATACACTGAGTGTACAAAACATTAAGAACACCTTCCTAATAATGAGGTATTGAAAGCGTTCCACAGGGATGCTGGGCCATGTTGACTTCAATGCTTCCCACAGTTGTGTCAAGTTGGCTGGATTCCTTTGGATGGTGTACCATTCATGATACACACGGGAAACTGTTGAGCGTGGAAAAACCCAGCAGCGTTGTAGTTCTTGACACACTCAAACCGGTGTGCATGTTCAAAGGCACTTACATCTTTTGTCTGCCCCGTTCACACTCTGAATGGCACACTTACACAATCCATGTCTCAATTGTCTCAAGGCTTAAAAATTATTCTTGAACCTGTCTCCTCCCCTCCATCTACACTGATTGAAGTGAATTTAACAGGTGACATTCATAAGGGATCATAGCTTTCACCTGGATTCACTTGATCAGTCTATGTCATGGAAACAGCAGGTGTTCGCAATGTTTAGTTCACTCGGTGTATGTCAATGGTGTAAGTAGGCATCTGAGCTAAGCAATAAGGAAAACTGGGATTCTACCACCAGTTAGGGGGGCAAAGTCTTTTAAACTGAAATCACCATCACCCACTTTTTACTATTTAAAAGTATTAGCTAGTAATGTATCTTTAAAAGTTAGCAATGACATAGCGAATGAATACATATATATATATATATATATATATATACTGTATAAATATATATATATAGCACAACTTTGGACTTCAATCGAATGGTTTAGACCGTTTGGTAGTTGACTGACTCGGAGTGAACATCTCTTCTCCCGCTTCAACCATGCAATGCAGGTTAAAAAAATAGTCTGTCCTCTTCATGACATTTTTCAACTTTACCCTGTATATCTAAAAATTACCATTTATACTGATTGTTTCAAGGAAAACTACCAAAATTATTCCTGATGGTGAACCTGAACAATCAAATTAAAATCTAATCTAAGCCCCGATCAGCTATAGGCAGATGTAGCCTCATGTCAACCAAATAATCAAATCTTGATGATCTAAATCAGCTATGTAGTGCTTGGGCAAAAACCAAAACGTGCACCCCTTGGGGTCCTGAGGACCGAGTTTGGGAAACACTGACAGAGGCTTCAAGAAAGCAGGACTACATTTATTTTCAGATCTCGCACCTCTCCTCAATATACTGGAAGTCATCATAGGGTGTATCTTTCGGTGCGTGAAGCCCAGTCCTGCCCTCGTCATGGCCAATTATGTGTGAAACACATCTCACTGACTTAGAAATACCTCGGACAATATCAAAACAAACCGGGGACCGATCCATATTGGTGAATCGTTACATCTTGTGGCAGACAGCAGGGAGGGGTGAGGGGAGTGGTTATTGAAGGGAGATATCTTGCAACCCGCTGGCTCCACCCCCGAGCCTTATATGGACTTCCTGCCCAATGAGGCGAGCCTGTAGTTCATTAAGCCAGGGAGCACTGGGGGATAAAAGAGGAAGCGGCCTGCACAAAGGGGCAGAGAACGGAGAGGGAAGAGTGTGTTATGAAGAGTGTGTTATGAAGAGTGTGTTATGAAGAGTGTGAGAAGTAAGAGAAATAACTGTGTGATTACCCGTTGTGACCTGGACTGTCTGACTATCCCCACTGTGTACTGAACCGGATTGGCTGAGGACCCGAGTTTTAGGATTACACCTGGAGAACAGAAAGGACGACGACGAGAATGGATTGTGGGCTGTGAAATGGTTGAATTCCCCCCTTTTCCCAGTGTGCAAAACTCCCTAATAAACTCCCCATTTGCATTCTAGTTGTGCTCCTTGGGTGTGTTTGGTTATTGAACTTGGTGATGTGGAAACCCCTCACCCTTGAACCTGCTACATGTGGTGGAGAATGCGGGCAACCCAAAACAGGCTCGATAACTAAACAGACACAGAGTACAATGGAAGCATTGGTGAAACAGCTGGTGGAGGCGAACATAGCCCAGGAGGCTATGCATTGGGAGCTGCCGGGGGAACAGCATCAGCAGACCGCGCTCCTGCGAGCTGCTCAGCCAGCAGCTCCCAGGCCGGCATGACGGCAGGCGCAGCAGTCTCTCGTCCCAAACCCAGTCAGTTTATGCTGAAGCTGATAGAGGCTGACGACATCAAGGCTTACCTACAAGCCTTCGAGAGGATGGCGGCTAGGGAGAAATGGCCCCATGAGCAATGGGCCAGCCTGCCAGCACCCTTCCTGTCAGGTATACCACGGAAGACCTATCAGGATCTGACACCTGACCAAGCGACACATTATGACAGGCTGAAAAAGGAAATCCTGCGCCGGTATGGTTACACCCTGATTAACAGGGCACAAAGATTCCATGATTGGGCGTATGATCCTACAGCGTTCCTCCGATCGCAAATGTATGATCTAATTAGGCTGGTCAAGACCTGCCTAACTGCTAAACCACTGACACGCACGCCCATCAAGAAAGTGGTCATAGATACATTTCTACGCTCTCTCCCGGTCAAAGCTAAAAAGTTAGCCCATCAAGGTAACCCGCAGAGTGCAGATCAGCTGGTGGAACTGGTGGAAGGACAACAGGTGGCTTTGGAAGTCCTGCGCAGCGGATGGGGGATAGGGGAACACCAAAAGTCAGCTCCCCGAGACGACGCCCTTTCCTGAATCTGGATAGCAGGAAATGCTATGAGTGTGGCAGTCCGGAACTCATCGCCTGGAACTGTCCAAACCGCAATGTCCTGATTCCTTCAGGAGGTAGCCACCCGGCGGCCCTGCAGCTTACTGATGGCATGTTGGGCTAAGGAGAGTGGTCCTTCCCCTATCACCCCGGTAAGAGCCAACAGAAAGGCCACCATGGCACTCCGGGAGTTTGGTGACCCTGATCCGACCTGATATTACCCAGTCCCCAACCCTGGCTGACACTGTGTCCATTGCGTGCACACACGGTGAGACCAAGGACTACCCTACCACACTCCTCCAACTACAGACCACAAAGGGATAACACACAGGGCCTGTGGGAGTTGTCCTGAACTTGCCTGTGCCGATCCTTATCGGGAGGGATTTCTCGATGTTCCACCAACTGTGGACCAATATGTCCGGAGACGTGGGGAACCAAGGGAACCAGAAGGGAGGAGGAAGCCGGAGAGGTGGGAGGGACGCCAGGAGGAGTGATGCCCGGATGTGTGTATTCCAGGAAGTGGAACCTCAGGCATCAACAGAACCCCTCTCGGCGGGGGACTCGGTTGAAGCCAGACTGGAGGGAGAGGTGGCGAGTCTGGAAGACATGTTCCCGATGGACCATGAGGTGGCACCAGAGCCCGCCTCTCTAGCGGGCCGATTGGGCACGGTGCAACTGGAGGATCCCATCTTGGCCAGCGCTCTCCAGCAGGTGACCATGGTGGATGAAAAGCCCATGGCGGGGGTAAGTCAAATCCCCATTTTTCTATAAAGAACAAGTTTCTGTATCAGGTTGTGAAGAAGATTGACAAATGTATGGAGTTGTTGTTGCCACGTCCCTTTGTACCATCTGTCCTGCAGTTGGCGCACCCCCACCTTCTTGGGGTTCACCTAGGGGTGGAGAAGGCCTTTGACAGGTTCAAGGCACAATTTTACTGGCCGGGGGTGAAGAGAGCAGTGGAAGATTACTGGAGTGCCAGCAGGAGGTGTGCCAAAAACCCACTTTTGCAGCCCCTTAATTCCCCTACCCATTATTTCAGTCCCTTTCAGCAGGATCACAATGAACCTGGTGGGACCTCTAGCAAGGGCACCAATACATCCTGGTGATTCTGGATTATGCCACCAGGTACCCGGAAGCAATTCTCCTGCGCACCATGGCCACCAAGGGAAGTTAGTCATGCTGTTCTCCCAAGTAGGCATCCCGGATGAGATATTGACCGACCAGGGCACCCCGTTCATGTCACGAATCATGAAGGATCTATGCAAACTAATGAAAATAACCCAGTTGGGCACCTCGGTGTATCACCTGCAGACCGATGGGTTGGTGAAAAGATTCAATCGAACCCTGAAGCAGATGCTAAAGAAGGTGATGGAGGCGGATGGAAAGAATTGGGACCAGCTGCTACCCTACCTGATGTTCTTGATCTGAGAAGTGCTCCACGTTTCCACAGGATTCTCTCCCTTCAAACTCCTGTATGGGAGATGACCCCGAGGACTGCTGGACGTGGCTAAAGAACCCTGGGAACAGCAACCTGTGCTTTGGGTGTGCTTTGGGTCATTGTCCTGTTAATTGGCTCCAATTAAGCACCGTCCACAGGGTATGGCAAGGCGTTGCAAAATGGAGTGATAGCCTTCCTTCTTCAAGATCCCTTTTACCCTGTACAAATCTCACACTTTACGATCACCAAAGCACCCCCAGAACATCACATTGCCTCCACCATGCTTGACAGATGGCATCAAGCACTCCTCCAGCATCTTTTCATTTTTTCTTTGTGATCCGAACAACTCAAACTTAGATTTTTCTGTCCATAACACTTTTTTCCAATCTTCCTCTGTCCAGTGTCTGTGTACTTTTGCCCATCTTAATATTTTCTTTATATTGGCCAGTCTGAGATATCGCTTCTTCTATGCAACTCTGCCTAGAAGGTCAGCATCCCGCCTCTTCACTGTTGACGTTGAGACAGGTGTTTTGCGGGTACTATTTAATGAAGCTACCAGTTGAGGACTTGTGAGGCATCTGTTTCTCGAACTAGACCCTCTAATGTACTTGTCCTCTTGCTCAGTTGTGCACCGGGGCCTCCCACTCCTCTTTCTATTCTGGTTAGAGCCAGTTTGCGCTGTTCTGTGAAGGGAGTAGTACACAGCGTTGTACGAGGTCTTCAGTTTCTTGGCATTTTCTTGCATGGAATATCCTTCATTTCTCAGAACAAGAATAGACTGACGAGTTTCAGTAGAAAGCCATTTTTTGCCTGTAATCGAACCACAAATGCTGATGCTTCAGATACTCAACTCGTTTACAGAAGGCCAGTTTTATTGCTTCTTTAATTGCAGTTTTCAGCTGTGGTAACATAATTACAAAAGGGTTTTTCTAATGATCAGTGAGCCTTTTAAAAAGATAAACTTGGATTAGCTAACACAACGTGCTATTGGAACACAGGAGTGATGGTTGCTGATAATGGGCCTCTGTACGCCAATGTAGATATTCCATTTAAAAAATCAGCCGTTTCCAGCTACAATTGTCATTTACAACATTAACAATGTCTACACTGTATTTCTGATCAATTTGATGTTATTTTAATGGACAAAAAAATGTGCTTTTCTTTCAAAAACAAGGACATTTCTAAGTGACCCCAAACTTGTGAATGGTACTGTATATGTATGTATATTATTTTACTGCTCTAGGAATTATTATTGTTTGGATAAACTCATTTACTATTATCTATTTATTTACTTTTTATTTTTTTAAATTCACTCTTCATGTGATGCGCAATGCAGAGAGCGCCGGAAGAATTATTATTTAATTGCCATAATGAATTATTGTAATGTTTGTTCATGTGTCAAATATTCCCATAAGGGATGGGTTGCCAATTGGCAATTTGACACACAAATAACATTTCATTAATTCATTCATGCATATATTTACTCAGCGTGTTGAATACTTATCGAATATAAATATATTAGTGTTTTATTTTCCATTAGTACAAGTTTTGTTTCACCTTTTTTTTCAGCTTTGAAATTACCAAGTATTTTGTGTAGATGGTTGACATAAAATGGCAATTAAATCATTTTTAATTCCACTTCGTAACACAACAAATTGTGGAAAAAGTCAAGGGGTGTGAATACTTTCCAAAGGCACTGTACAGGTAACCGTTGAGTAAATGATGGATACAAAGTACATTGGAAATCAGGTGCTTCCACACACATGTGGCACTTGATTTAATTAAGCAATTAACATCCCATCATGCTAATGGTCATGTAAAAAAAATGCTGGGCAGGCCATTTGTTTGGCTATACCATGGCTTTGCACCCATAGGATAATAATTCCCCCATCCACAGTTCACAAGTGGACACGGAATGGTTTGAAGAGCATGACAACGATGTAAACCATATGCTATGGCATCTCAGTCACCAGATCTCAACCCAATTGAACACTTATGGGAGATTCTGGAGTGGCGCCTGAGACAGCATTTTCCACCACCATCAATAAAACACGAAATTATGACATTTCTTGTGAAGAAAGGTGGCACATACCTCCAATAGAGTTCCAGACACTTGTAGAATCTATGCCAAGGTGCATTGAAGATGTCCGGCTTGTTGGTGTTTCCTTTATTTTGGCAGTTAGCTGTCCATCATTTACACATACACACAATTTAGAATGGAAAATTTTATATATTTTTCTTCGCATATCTTTTTATATATATATATTATTTTCTTCTTAAAAACTCAACTTCAAAACACTCTCCTGCAACCCACCTCACCAAATGTGGTGCGGATCTGTTTTTTTTTCTTCCTCAAAAGTATTATTCACCTCGTATCCGAAATCTACAACAGACGCTAACCAGAAGTTAGCCAGCTCACAAGCTAACGTTAGTAGTTCAGCTAACCACAGCTAGCGCTCATCAGCTATCCTTTAGCTCGGAAAACTATTGCCAGTTTTGTACAACGCGACTCAGACCAGAGCATACCAGACCTATTTTCTCTCCATATCCCCGGATTTTTACCTCAAGCTCTGGACATTTACACCTGGATCTTGCAGCTAACTAGCTGCTATCCGAGTGACTATCGGCTAACATCAATCCCGGAGCAAACACCAATTATCCCGGAGCTAGCCAGCTGAAGAGTTCCATCAGCCACTCCTGGGCTACAATCACCTATCCGGACCCGTTTTACTGCCGATGCGGAGCCCCACCGGGCCTTCACGACTGGGATACCGACGTTATCTGCCCGAGGGAGTATTTCAACCGGCCCCTCCATCGCGACGTAACCTGAACGTCCATATACTAACTGCGGCCCGCTAATCGTTAGCTGTCTTGAGCATATCGGCTGCTATCTGAACAGGTCTATCGAACAATCTTCTTAGGCCACTATAACTATTTTGACAATTGGATTGGTCCCCTCTACCACACGGAACCCCACTAATCTACCGACGGAATTGCACGGCGTGGCTAAAAACAGACCTCCATCTTCTGCTAGCTTGCTACCCATGACTAGCTGTCTGAATCACGAAGCTAGCACCAGTTAGCAAACACAATTCTACAACTCACAACCTCTCTTTCGCCACCGCCATCCGGCTTGGATTCTTTGTCGACACGACCACGTCTGGTCTGCAGACAAATACCCCATCCGCTGTGCCCTCAACCGGCCTCCGTCTGAGCAGACCCCCTCCGTCTGAGCAGACCACCCCCCCGGGCTACTAACTTTAAACGCCGCGGGCTAGCTTAGTGGAGGCATCAACACTCTATCTACGGCTGCCCCCTGGACACTATGATCACTTGGCTACATAGCTGATGCCTGCTTGACTGTCCATTAATTCACGGTACTCCATTCTGTTTATTTGTGTTTTATCTGTCGGCTCTGTGCCTTAACTCAGGATCTGTGTGTAGTTAATCCGACCCTCTCTGCCCAGTCGTCACCATTTTTACCTTCTGTTGCTGTGTTAGCTGACTAGCTGCTGTTATCTCACCTGCTGTTTTAGCTAGCTCTCCCAATCATGACCTGCAACCTGCAAACTTTATGCCTTATTGTATGTCTCTCTCAAATATCAATATGCCTTGCATACTGTTGTTCCGGCTAGTTATCATTGTTTTGGTTTGCAATGGACCCCGTAGTTCCACTCTCCGTACCTCTGATACCTCCTTTGTCCCACCCCCCACACATGCGGTGACCTCACCCATTGAGACCAGCATGTCCAGAGATACAACCTCTCTTATCATCACCCAGTGCCTGGGCTTGCCTCCGCTGTACCCGTGCCCCACCATACCCTGGTCTGCACATTATGCCCAGAATCTATTCTACCACGCCCATAAATCTGCTCCTTTTATTCCTTGTCCCCAACGCTCTAGGCGACCAGTTTTGATAGCCTTTAGCCGCACCCTCATCCTACTACTCCTCTGTTCCTCGGGTGATGTGGAGGTAAACCCAGGCCCTGCATGTCCCCAGTCACCCTCATTTGTTGACTTCTGTGATCGAAAAAGCCTTGGCCTCATGCATGTCAACATCAGAAGCCTCCTCCCTAAGTTTGCCTTACTCACCGCTTTAGCACACTCTGCCAACCCTGATGTCCTTGCCGTGTCTGAATCCTGGCTTAGGAAGGCCACCAAAAACTCTGAGATTTCCATACCCAACTATAACACTTTCCGTCAAGATAGAACTGCCAAAGGGGGAGGAGTTGCAATCTACTGCAGAGATAGCCTGCAAAGTTCTGTCATACTTTCCAAGTCTATGCCCAAACAGTTCAAACTTCTAATTTTAAAAATGTATCTCTCCAGAAATAAGTGTCTCACTGTTGCCGCCTGCTACCGACCCCCCTCAGCTCCCAGCTGTGCCCTGGACACCATCTGTGAATTGATCGCTCCCCATCTAGCTTCAGAGTTTGTTCTGTTAGGTGACCTAAACTGGGATATGCTTAACACCCCGGCAGTCCTACAATCTAAGCTTGATGCCCTCAATCTCACACAAATCATCAAGGAACCCACCAGGTACAACCCTAAATCCGTAAACATGGGCACCCTAATAGACATTATCCTGACCAACTTGCCCTCCAAATACACCTCTGCTGTCTTAAATCAAGATCTCAGCGATCACTGCCTCATTGCCTGTATCCGCCACGGGTCCACGGTCAAACGACCACCCCTCATCACTGTCAAACGCTCCCTGAAACACTTCTGCGAGCAGGCCTTTCTAATCGACCTGGCCCCGGTACCCTGGAAGGATATTGACCTCATCCCGTCAGTTGAGGATGCCTGGTCATTCTTTAAAAGTTACTTCCTCACCATATTAGACAAGCATGCTCCGTTCAAAAAATGCAGAACCAAGAACAGATATAGCCCTTGGTTCACTCCAGACCTGACTGCCCTCGACCAGCACAAAAACATCCTGTGGCAAACTGCAATAGCATCGAAGAGCCCCCGCGATATGCAACTGTTCAGGGAAGTCAGGAACCAATACACGCAGTCAGTCAGGAAAGCAAAGGCCAGCTTTTTCAAGCAGAAATTTGCATCCTGTAGCTCTAACTCCAAAAAGTTCTGGGATACTGTAAAGTCCATGGAAAACAAGAGCACCTCCTCCCAGCTGCCCACTGCACTGAGGCTAGATAACACGGTCACCACTGATAAGTCCGTGATAATCGAAAACTTCAACAAACATTTCTCAATGGCTGGCCATGCCTTCCACCTGGCGACTCCAACCTTGGCCAACAGCCCCGCCCCCCCCGCTGCTACTCGCCCAAGCCTCCCCAGCTTCTCCTTTACCCATATCCAGATAGCAGATGTTCTGAAAGAGCTGGAAAACCTGGACCCATACAAATCAGCTGGGCTTGACAATCTGGACTCCCTATTTCTGAAACTGTCCGCCGCCATTGTCGCACCCCCTATTACCAGCCTGTTCAACCTCTCCTTCGTATCATCTGAGATCCCCAAGGATTGGAAAGCTGCCGCTGTCATCCCCCTCTTCAAAGGGGGAGTCACCTTGGACCCAAACTGTTACAGACCTATATCCATCCTGCCCTGCCTAGCTAAGGTCTTCGAAAGCCAAGTCAACAAACAGATCACTGACCATCTCGAATCCCACCGTACCTTCTCCGCTGTGCAATCCGGTTTCCGAGCCGGTCACGGGTGCACCTCAGCCACGCTCAAGGTACTAAACGATATCATAACCGCCATCGATAAAAGACATTACTGTGCAGCCGTCTTCATCGACCTGGCCAAGGCTTTCGACTCTGTCAATCACCATATTCTTATCGGCAGACTCAATAGCCTCGGTTTTTCTAATGACTGCCTTGCCTGGTTCACCAACTACTTTGCAGACAGAGTTCAGTGTGTCAAATCGGAGGGCATGTTGTCCGGTCCTCTGGCAGTCTCTATGGGGGTACCACAGGGTTCAATTCTCGGGCCGACTCTTTTCTCTGTATACATCAATGATGTTGCTCTTGCTGCGGGCGATTCCCTGATCCACCTCTACGCAGACGACACCATTCTGTATACTTCCGGCCCTTCCCTGGACACTGTGCTATCTAACCTCCAAACGAGCTTCAATGCCATACAACACTCCTTCCGTGGCCTCCAACTGCTCTTAAACGCTAGTAAAACCAAATGCATGCTTTTCAACCGTTCGCTGCCTGCACCCGCACGCCCGACTAGCATCACCACCCTGGACGGTTCCGACCTAGAATATGTGGACATCTATAAGTACCTAGGTGTCTGGCTAGACTGCAAACTCTCCTTCCAGACTCATATCAAACATCTCCAATCCAAAATCAAATCTAGAGTCGGCTTTCTATTTCACAACAAAGCCTCCTTCACTCACGCCGCCAAACTTACCCTAGTAAAACTGACTATCCTACCGATCCTCGACTTCGGCGATGTCATCTACAAAATAGCTTCCAATACTCTACTCAGCAAACTGGATGCAGTTTATCACAGTGCCATCCGTTTTGTTACTAAAGCACCTTATACGACCCACCACTGCGACCTGTATGCCCTAGTCGGCTGGCCCTCGCTACATGTTCGTCGTCAGACCCACTGGCTCCAGGTCATCTACAAGGCTATGCTAGGTAAAGTGCCGCCTTATCTCAGTTCACTGGTCACGATGGCTACACCCACCCGTAGCACGCGCTCCAGCAGGTGTATCTCACTGATCATCCCTAAAGCCAAAACCTCATTTGGACGCCTTTCCTTCCAGTTCTCTGCAGCCTGCGACTGGAACGAATTGCAAAAATCTCTGAAGTTGGAGACTTTTATCTCCCTCAACAACTTTAAAAATCTGCTATCCGAGCAGCTAACCGATCGCTGCAGCTGTACATAGTCCATCTGTAAACTACCCACCCAATTTACCTACCTCACCCCCATACTGCTTTTATTTATTTACTTTTCTGCTCTTTTGCACACCAGTATCTCTTCTTGCACATGATCATCTGATAATTTATCACTCCAGTGTTAATCTGCTAAATTGTAATTATTCGATTTATTGCCTACCTCATGCCTTTTGCACACATTGTATATAGATTCTCTTTTTCCTACCATGTTATTGACTTGTTTATTGTTTACTCCATGTGTAACTCTGTGTTGTTGTCTGTTCACACTGCTATGCTTTATCTTGGCCAGGTCGCAGTTGCAAATGAGAACTTGTTCTCAACTAGCCTACCTGGTTAAATAAAGGTGAAATAAAAATAAATAAAATAAAATGTGTTTATCCTGTTTGGGGTGCAAGCCCGACCTCGGACCGAAAATGACACCCCTGCAGAGCGCGAAATTCAAAATCTATTTTTTTTAAATATTTAACTTTTACACATTAACAAGTCCAATACAGCATTTGAAAGATAAACATCTTGTCAATCCAGCCAACATGTCCGATTTTTTAAATGTTTTACAGAGAAAACACCACATATATTTATGTTAGCTCACCACCAAATACAAAAGTGGACAGACACGTATGAATTATGATTATGAAGTATGAATTATGATTGAAGTAGCATGCACAACCAACCGAAATAAACTAAAACCAACCTAAAGAGCCCAGAAAAAACGACCTCAGATGACAGTCATATAACATGTTACACAATAAATCTATGTTTTGTTCATAAAAAGTGCATATTTTAGCTATAAATCAGTTTTACATTGATGCTACCCAAAAATGCTAATACATAGCTACAGTCTGAATCCAGCCGGGAGTAGCCAGAGAAAATACATACACCAACGTCGGCTACTAATTACACCTCATAAAACATTTCAGAAAAACATATGGTGGATAACTAATGAAAGACAGATATCTTGTGAATACAGACAACATTTCCGATTTTTGAAGTGTTTTACAGCGAAAACACAATATATCGTTATATTAGCTAACATCATAAGCTAGCATAAGGCAGCATTGATTCTAGTCAAGCGCTAGCCTAGCATAGTTAGCAGAGTTAGCATTCAACAGTTCGACATATATATGAAAAAGCATCCCAAATTGGGTCTTATCTTTCTTGGTACTCCATCAGAATGTTGTAACGGGGTCCAATGTCCAGTAGAGTCTTTAGTTGGGTTCCAGAACGAATGATTTCCCTCTTTGGTTAGCTAGCACGGTAGCATTGCTGCGCCAGAAAGCGTTTCTTCAAAAAATTCTTCCGTCGTTTCACATCTAAAGTCCAGAATAAATTGCAATAATATAATTAAAGTATATTGAAAAAACATACTTTAGGATGATTTTGTGACATGTAGCAAATAATATCGTAGTCAGGCATCATATTCAACGTTATCTACCTTGTTCCAGAAGCCGAGATCAAATTATCCTTCGCGCCCGGATTTTTATTTTAACTGCGCAGGTCTCACAAGAAGTTGTGTTATTCAGTCCAGGGACGAGATATTCGACCCCTTTCAATTCTCACTTCCGCATTACAGTCTGAAGAACGCCTCTGACGTGTTTATATGGTCCCAAGTCAAATGGCCTTTTATAGAGAAGGTCTTAAAGAGACACATCGCATTTTGGGAAACTCAATTCGGCTGGGAAAATGGCTGTAAAAATATTTCTGTTCGACTTAGAGAAACAATTCAAACCTTTTTAGAAACTACAGACTGTTATCTATCCAACAGTAGTAAATATATGCATATTGGAAAATAAAAAGTTTCTTAGGAGGCCGTTTGAAAATGTGCACACATTTTCCAGTTTTTTCAATATTCAGCGTGCAGCCATAACAGGTTATACAACAAATGTTAGTGCATCGAATTGTATTTCATCGGACCGAATCACATCGATTCGTTCCTATAATCAAACCGAATCGCACCAGATAATTTCTAACTAAAATGTATCGTTCCTGTATCAGATCCTATGTATCTAGATGTGTATCAAATCATCTTCAAAGGGAAAGATGCACATCCCTAAACAATACGATGTAATGGAGATTATGGAAGCTGATGTAATATTAAACAGCGGTATAGTGAGATCATTCTGTGTCTCCACCAGCCTCTCTGTCTAATGGCCCGGAGAGAGTTGGTGTTTCCTCTAGTGTTCTATAATGCAGCGCGTGCTTCCATCCTCTCTCTCTCCCTCTGTCCAGCCAAGCGAGTTCTGAGTGAGATGGCGTAGTCGGTGGAGTTAGGAAGTGCCTCGAGCTTATCTGCCTGGTCGGAACGTCATACTGTAGATAGATCCCCAGGCAGTAGACTAGTATAAGTAACAGTACGTCAAGTCCATGTTTTTTTCTGTTAGATGGACACCTGGTGAGAGATGTTGTACATCTTTATTACACTTCAGCTGTCATGCTGCTACAGGTATCATGACGCAGCTCTAGTCTCTTGCTCCCCAGCTTTAAGGGGGCTGTTCTGTTCATAGATTTGGGCACCATGATGAGACCATAACGTTAACAATGACAAAGCATAATGTCAGCCTGGAAATATAGCTGGCCAAGTGATGCCTAGTCACCTGGTAGAGATAGGCCCTCGTCAGGGCCGTGTGTGTTACCCGGCGTGACGAATGAGGTGGAGCAGTCAGTACATCACAGGGGCTCTTTGTTCAACTAATAAATCACTCCACATTTCACTCCAGATCAGAAGTCAAAGCTGCCAGGCTTGTGTTAGTATTTAGTATCACCTGGCCCCAAACATCTGACTCCAGATCAGATCAGAGATCACAGCTAGGCTAATGTTAGGTTTGTTGTTACTGTCTGTACCAGTTACCATCCCTTAAAGCTACACCTGGAAGCCATGCTCTTTTGCAGAGCTACAGCAACAAATATCTCTAATGTGTCAGGAGTGTGTGCTGTAACAGTAGTAAGTCACTTGCTGCTGGATTCCGATTCACAGCTTTATCACTGCATTACAGTTCGTCACCCAGGGAGCAGTGGAAACGTACCAGTCAAATTGCCACCACTCCTGGGATTTGCATGTGTTTAGTGCATCTCTTTCTCTGGGAAATCTCTGTCACCCCTTCCTCTGCCCCTCAGCACAGCCTTCTCACTTTATAGAGCGATTCGTTCTTGCTCATTTTAGGACTTTCTTCAGATTTCAGATTCCTAATTGAGTTTTCAGTCCTGCATCCTTTTCCCAAAGAGAAAGATCTGGGCTCGAGTTAAAAAATATTATAGATAGGCATTAGCGTTTTGATATTCAAAACATTCATTTTACTACATTTCTGCCTTGAGGACTCCACTCACTGTCTCCCCTTCCTCCCTCCCAGCCTGCCTTCCTCCCTCCCTCCTAGCTATGGCTTGGTGAATTAAGGTTAATTCTTGGTTGCGTCTCTTCTCTGTGTTAGTGCCTGAGGAAAACCTTGTTTAATATGTGCTAACGGGCATACATCAGAGTTAACTAGTGCATCTAGGTATTGTTGTAAGTCTCTGTCTTCCCGTAATGCACATAAAATAATTGTGTGCGTACGTGTTAGGTGATTATTCTGAATATGTACAGTAACAGTCAAAAGTTGAGACATCTTCTCATTAAAGGGTTTTTCTTTATTTATACTATTTTCTACATTGTAGAGCAATAGTGACAACATAAAAACTATGAAATAACACATATAGAATTATGTCAAATAGCCCTTACACAGCCTGGTGGTGTGTTTTGGGTCATTGTCCTGTTGAAAACAAATGATAGTCCTACTAAGCGCAAACCAGATGGGATGGCGTATCGCTGCAGAATGCTGTGGTAGCCATGCTGGTTAATTGTGCCTTGATTTCTAAATAAATGACAGTAACAGCAGCAAAGCCCTAGAGGTCAACCGATTAATCGGAATGGCCAATTAATTAGGGACGATTTCAAGTTTTCATAACAATCGGTAATCAACATTTTTGGACGACGATTATATTGCAAACCATGAGGAGACTGCGTGGCAGGCTGACCACCTGTTACGCGAGTGCAGGCAGCAAGGAGCCATGGTAAGTTGCTAGCTAGCATTAAACTTATCTTATAAAAAACAATCAATCTTAACATAATCCCTAGTTAACTACACATGGTTGATGATATCACTTGTTTAACTAGCTTGTCCTGCGTTGCATATAATCATTGCGGTGCCTGAAATTGTGTCACTTCTCTTGCGTTCAGTGTAAGCAGAGTCGGTATATGCAGCAGTTTGGGACGCCTGGCTCGTTGCGAACTGTGTGAAGACCATTTCTTCCTAACATTTCTTCCATTCAAACCGCACTTTCCTCCGTTTGCCAGCAGCTTTTCGCAATGCATGAAGCACAGCGCTGTTTATGACTTCAAGCCTATCAACTCCTGAGATTAGGCTGGCAATACTATAGAGCATATAAGAACATCCAATAGTCAAAGTTCTATGAAATACAAATGGTATAGAGAGAAATAGTCCTATAATAACTACAACCTAAAACTTCTTAACTGGGGATATTGAAGACTCATGTTAAAAGGAACCACCAGCTTTCATATGTTCTCATGTTCTGAGCAAGGAACTTAAACATTAGCTGTTTTACATGGCACATATTGCACTTTTACTTTCTTCTCCAACATTGTGTTTTTGCATTATTTTAACCAAATTGAACATGTTTTATTATTTATTTGAGACTAAATTGATTTTATTTATGTATTATATTAAGTTAAAATAAAAGTGTTCATTGTTCATTCAGTATTGTTGTAATTGTCATTATTACAAATATATATAAAAAACCGGCCGATTAATCGGTATGGGCTTTTTTTGGTTCTACAATAATCGGTATCGGTATCAGCGTTAAAAAATCATAATCGGTTGACCTCTACAAAGCACCCCAACACCATCACACCTCCTCTTCCATGCTTCACAGTGGGAACCACACATACGGAGATCATCCGTTCACCTACTCTGCGCCTCACAAAGACACGGCACTTGGAACCAAAAATCTCTCATTTGGACTCATCAGACCAAAGGACAGATTTCCACCGGTCTAATGTACATTGCTCGTATTTCTTGGCCCAAGCAAGTCTCTTCTTATTATTGGTGTCCTTTAGTAGTGGTTTCTTTGTAGCAATTTGACCGTGAAGGCCTGATTCACACAGTCTCCTCTGAACAGTCGATTTAGAGATGTGCCTGTTACTTAAGCATTGTTAAGCATTTATTTTGGCTGCAATCTGAGGTGCAGGTAACTCTAATGAACTTATCCTCTGCAATAGAAGTAACTATGGGTCTTCCTTTCCTGTGGCAGTCCTCATGAGAGCCAGTTTCATCATAACACTTGATGGGTTTTGCGACTGCACTTGAAGAAACATTCAAAGTTCTTGACATTTTCAGCCGGATTGACTGACCTTCATGTCTTAAAGTAATAATGGACTTTTGTTTTTCTGCTGTACTTGCCATAATATGGACTTGGTCCTTTACCAAATAGGGCTATCTTCTGTATACCAACCCTACCTTGTCACAACACAACTGATTGGCTCAAATGCATTAAGAAGGAAAGAAATTCTACAAATGTACTTTTAAAAAGGCACACCTGTTAATTGAGATGCATTCCAGCTCATGAAGCTGGTTGAGAGAATGCCAAGAGTGTGCAAAGCTGTCATAAAGGCAAAGGGTGGCTACTTTGAAGAATCTCAAATATATAATATATTTTGATTTGTTTAACAGTTTTTTGGTTACTACATTATTCCATATGTGTTATTTCATAGTTTTGATTTCATCACTATTATTCTACAATGTAAAAAATAGTAAAAGTATAAGGAAAAACCCTTGAATGAATAGGTGTATCCAAACGTTTGACTGGTACTGTACATGTGGTATTTCTTTGGTAATTTTCCAGTGAATATGCATGACAGCGTTCTCTGCGTTCATTTTGGTGTTTTCCTAACTAGGGTGACAAAAAAGCGTGATCTTATGCTTCATTGAAATTGCATTCCTGTAATCTCAGCTAGCATTACTTCATAGCACATAAGGTGTTGTGAAACTCATGGAAATGTATCCCTGTTCCACCATTACAGTTATGGTTTAGCCAATATTGCTGTTTGGGGAATCATTTGTCTTTTTAATAGATTTTTTATTGTATATCTGGTAAGTTCCTATGAATCAAATGTACCGTATAAATGCAATCCATCTAAATGCAATCCATCTTTATTATGTTGTGGAAAGGATTGTGACAGTTTTTGACGAGATTATACTTTATATGGGATTAGCGGTTTTTTTGGGGGGGGGGGGGCAAATGTAAACACACACACAAAAGGATTTTGAACTCATGTGGTGTGCTTGTTACTAGCTGGTCTAGTTCTCAACCCTGTGCGTACAATGGGGACAGCGGTGGCTGTAGGATTTCTCTCTGTCTGATCTACTCCCTTCCTGGGTTCTGACCAGTCGCCTCTCATAATGGCCTGCTCTGTACCAATGTCCAGTCCAAATATAATGTGTTCAGCACACAAAGGAGACAGGGATGATCACATTTAAACGCCAGGTGGCTCCGTTATAAATTGCTGCTCCCTTGTGATGGAACGGCCTAGAAGCTTCACCTTTCTTCGAGTATCAGAATGATATTGTGCCCAGCCAAATGAAGTTATTATTGTCTAGAGCTGTCAGTCAGGGACCGGGGGGAGATGAGATCGGCTGAGCTAACTGTGGATAATTATGGAGTTATTTTTAATTAAGTTAATCAAGGAATCAATTAGTTCTGCTTAGCAAAAAAAAAAAAGGTCAACTCAGCCGCTATTCTTTCACATTTTGATACACAGTAAGCTTTGTGTCTCAATTAGTGGTAGTATAGCAGGAATGGTCCGTATGCATTTTAGTACTCTTTACTCTGAAAGAGGTCTTTTCATATTGTGTAGCTCACTGCCTTTCAATTTTTGTCCTGAACTTTAAGTGATGAAATGGGTGGCGTCCTCTAGAGTCCTTCACTCTAGGGGTCTGGTTAGATTTAGGAACAGTGATGTTTTCATCTTGCAACGCTGCCTCTAGAAATCTATTATTCATTCAGTTTTTGTATTAGGAAAAGAGAGGTTGAACTTCCCCCCAGAATAGGACAACATTGCGTCTATTCACTCTCCACCTATTCTGAAATTGAGGTCAGCCCATGTGAATGGCATTGGGACCCCACATTGAAGTTCATTAGTTGACCTGAAAACTGCCTGTGTTGTAAGTGTTGAGATGGAGTGGGATGATGAGCTGTCCTTCAGTGATATTTAGAAATGTTTTAGGACCTCAACACCCAGTAGGCTTGTGTGCACACCTCAAATATCATCATATATGCATACAGTATATATATATACAGTATATATCAGGTGAGCTCTAATGGTGGCACTAATGTGTCTCTAATGTCAAATGCACCACTGTGGATGTTTAAATCTGTATGTAAAACAGTGAAAGGTATTTTCAGGGAACATTTCCAAGGCAGACCTAGTACACTGTAATCTCCTCCACTGACTACGTCAAAGGTCCCTGTTTCTCCAATCGTCACATAGCAGAGATTAATGCGCCAGCCCTCTTTCACTAAGCCCACTGTGAGCAGCCTGGCTCGACAGATGCAGAAGCATTAATGAAGACATTCACCAAGCTAAACCTCCTGTACTCTGCCCAGGTGGAATATATAACCCATGCACTGTAGAATAGGATCCAGGCCAACGTGTGTGTGTGTGTGTGTGTGTGTGTGTGTGTGTGTGTGTGTGTGTGTGTGTGTGTGTGTGTGTGTGTGTGTGTGTGTGTGTGTGTGTGTGTGTGTGTGTGTGTGTGTGTCTGGTTGGCCGTGCACATTCTTCTGTCTGCACATTCCTCTGTCCATGCATACATGAGTGAGGGGCTTGGGCAGTATACCGTATAGACCGTATACCGGTGTATTTGGAAAAAGCCACTGGATGGTTTTTCAATACCTTCAAAACTAAGTTTGTTTTTAGGTAAATACCTGCAGTCAACTTGTGCAATAAATTAAGAGATAAAGCAGACACATACTTAATTTCACCTGTCAAATTACCATAGTTCCCAAGAACAGTTGAGCCAGTCACGTGTTTGTTTGGAAATAGCACAACGGGAGAATGCAGGAGCTGGTGAGCCCATAGCGTTCTACTGTATATCTGTAGATGAGTCTCTGTTGTGTGACGCAAATGAGATGAAGTTACACTTGTATGCAATTTACTACTAAATGTTTTGCCAGAGGCAGCAAAAAATAACAAGTAAAAAATACAACAAAAATGTATATACAGTGGGGAGAACAAGTATTTGAAACACTGCCGATTTTGCAGGTTTTCCTACTTACAAAGCATGTAGAGGTCTGTAATTTTTATCTTAGGTACACTTCAACTGTGAGAGACAGAATCTAAAACAAAAATCCCAAAAATCACATTGTATGAATTTAAGTAATTAATTTGCATTTTATTGCATGACATAAGTATTTGATCACCTACCAACCAGTAAGAATTCCGGCTCTCAGACCTTTTTCTTTAAGAAGCCCACCTGTTCTCCACTTATTACCTGTATTAACTGCACCTGTTTGAACTCATTACCTGTATAAAAGACACCTGTCCACACACTCAATCAAACAGACTCCAACCTCTCCACAATGGCCAAGACCAGAGAGCTGTGTAAGGACATCAGGGATAAAATTGTAGACCTGCACAAGGCTGGGATGGGCTACAGGACAATAGGCAAGCAGCTTGGTGAGAAGGCAACAACTGTTGGCGCAATTATTAGAAAATGGAAGAAGTTCAAGATGACGGTCAATCACCCTCGGTCTGGGGCTCCATGCAAGATCTCACCTCGTGGGGCATTTATCATAGGTACACTATGATAAAAAATTACAGACCTCTACATGCTTTGTAAGTAGGAAAACCTGCAAAATCGGCAGTGTATCAAATACTTGTTCTCCCCACTGTATATACAGTACCAGTCAAAAGTTGGACACACCTACTCATTCCAGGGTTTTTATTTATTTTGACTGTTTTCTACATTGTAGAAAAATAGTGAAGACATCAAAACTATGAAAAAACTGTTAAACAAATCAAAATATATTTTATATTTGAGATTCTTCAAAGTAGCCACCCTTTGCCTTGATGGCAGCTTTGCACACTCTTGTTATTCTCTCAACCACATACAGGTATCTGCCAAAATAAAGAAAACACCAACATAGAGTGTCTTAAAAGGCTTAAATAGCTACCAGAACAGCTTTGACGCTCCTTGGCATAGATTCTTCAAGTGCCAGGAAAATGTACTCCACACCATAACTTATACTTTGTATCCTTTGTTTACTCAAGTGTTTCCTTTTATTTTGGCAGTTACCGGTGTGTCTACAGTCGGGAAGGCCGCATGTTTCGGCAGCATACAGGACAAATATACGCTACAGCGTGTTGCGTTGTGGCCATAGACATGTAATCTACAGAAGGGTATTGTAACTTCTTACCCTGGTAATTTGACTGTTAAAGGCATGTGTACACTAGCAGTGGATGTCATTCCTGACTTGAATGCAACATGTTTCAGGTAAGACCCAAATGCAGATTGTGTTGAAGTAACAATGTTTATTACAGTAACAGGGGCAGGCAAATGACAGGTCAAGGCAGGCAGGGGTTGATAAACCAGAGTAATGGGGCAAAGGTACAGGACGGCAGGCAGGCTCAGGGTCAGGTCAGACAGAGGTCGGTAATCCAGAGTAGTGGGGTAACGGTACAGGACGTCAGGCAGGCTCAGGCCGGACAGAAAAGGTCAAAACCGGGAAAAACAGGAAGAATCAATAGACAGGAACAGAGGGAAAACCACTGGTAGGCTTGATGAAACAAAACAAACTGGCAACAGACAAACAGAGAAAACAGGTATACGTACCTGGGGGATAATGGGGAAAATGGGTGACACCTGGAGGGGGGTGGAGACAAGCACAAGGACAGGTGAAACAGATCAGGGCGTGACAGAATGGGAACTGCCATCTATGGATTATTGCAGCTGTCGGTTTGCCTTTTGCAGATTTCAAAACACAATTGCGGGAAAAACACACAGTTTGGAAAGCAAATGGCTACTGATGAAAAGAGAAGACTAATCTGTCTTTAGAACCAATATAAACCATTTTTCTCAACTCCCAATTTGTTGCAAACAGCAGCACTGTTTTTCAAAGTAGCTCAACTTGAGATAGGCTGTTGCCACAACGAGCGCATCTGCCATCACCGTGATTAGCCTATGGCTTTATCTTCATCATTAGGTGAGTCATTGTGCCACAGGAATTTTTATTTAGTAGCCTACTGTAGCCTATGATATACAGTATATTACCTCCTAATATTCTACTGTGTGTCGTTTCACTGGCCTGGGTGTCACGCCCTGACCTTAGAGTTCCTTGTTATTTTCTGTGTTTGGTTAGGTCAGGGTGTGACTTGGGTGGGAAAGTCTATGTTTTCTATTTCTTTGTTTTTTGCCGTGTGTGTTTCCCAATCAGAGGCAGCTGTCTATCGTTGTCTCTGATTAGGGATCATACATAAGTTGTAATTTTCCTTTTGGGTTTTGTGGGATCTTGTTTAGTGTTTCTGCCTGACAGAACTGTGCGCTTTCGTTTTCACGTTTGTTATTTTGTTTGAGTGTTTTTGAAATAAAAGAATCATGAAAACTTACCACGCTGCGCCTTGGTCCACTCTTCATATCACCAACGAGAGCCATTACACTTGGTTATTGTTTGAGTTCAAGACCAGATTGATCTTTGTTTGCAAGTGTCAGAGTAGCCACACATTTGTGTGATAAGATTCAGCTAATGTATTTTATAACATAACTGACATAGAAATGCGTTTAACCTGTCTAGGATCAGCGTGGCGCTAGCGGCACACCCCCCCCCCCCCCACTGAAAAACCAGTGCCGCGAAATTCAAAAAAAAATATTTTTTTAAAATATTTAACTTTCACACATTAAAGTCCAATACAGCTAATGAAAGACACAGATCTTGTGAATCCAGTCAACATTTCCGATTTTTAAAATGTTTTACAGGGAAGACACAATATGTAAAGATGTACATCTATTACCTAAAAACACATTAGCATAATCCACCATCTTTTATTTGTCCACCAACACCAGTAGCCATCACCAATTCGGCTAAACTAAGATATTTATAGCCCCTAACCAACAAAAAAACTCATTAGATGACAGTCTGATAACATATTTATGGTATGGGATAGGTTTTGTTAGAAAAAAGTGCATATTTCAGGTAGATGGCATAGTTTACAATTGCACCCACCATCACAAATGGACTAGAATAATTACAATGAGCAACGTGTTTACCTAACTACTAATCATCAAACATTTCGTAAAAATACACAGCATACACGAATCGAAAGACACAGATCCTGTGAATACAGACAATATTTCAGATTTTCTAAGTGTCTTACAGCGAAAACACAATAAATCGTTATATTAGCTTAGCACATAGCAATTAGCAGCCCAGCATTGATTCTAGCCAAAGTGAGCGATAAAAGTCAACATCGCCAAAAGATATTAATTTTTTCACTAACCTTCTCAGAATTCTTCCGATGACACTCCTGTAACATCACATTACAACATGCATATACAGTTTGATCGAAAATGTTTATATTTAGCCACCAAAATCATGGTTAGACAATGTGAAATGTAGACAAGCTGGTAAAGAAAAAGTCCTTGCGCCACTTAGACAGTGATCTACTCTTATACATAAATACTCATAAACGTGACTAAAAAATATAGGGTGGACAGGGATTGATAGACAATTTAATTCTTAATACAATTGCGTTATTACATTTTTTAATTTATCCTTACTTTTCAATACAGTTTGCGCCAAGCGAAGCTACGTCAAAAAACATGGCGTCCTAAGCCACTAAAATGTTTCGACAGAAACACGATTTATCATAATAAAAATGTCCTACCTTGAGCTGTTCTTCCATCAGTATCTTGGGCAAAGGATCCTTTCTTGGGAGAAATCGTCTTTTGGTGGAAAGCTGTCCTCTTGCCATGTGGAAATGTCAACTGCGTTCGGGATGAACTGAAAAGCGTGCCCAACTTTTCACATCGTTGTAAAAATAAATGTCCCAAAATCGCACTAAACGGATATAAATTGCTATAAAACGCTTTAAATTAACTACCTTATGATGTTTTTAACTCCTATAACGAGTGAAAAGATGACCGGAGAAATATAACAGGCTAAACTAACGCTTGGAACAGGTGCGCGCCGGTGTCCTCTAGGCTCATGACGCAGCTCCCAAAGAATGACTAGCTTCAGGGTTTTTTCATTTGTAGGGCCTGTGAACGCGCAATCGACCCCGTTGGAATCGTCATCACGTAAAGGCATCCAGGGGAAGACGTAAGAAGTGTCCGTATAGTCATAGCAACGACAGTGCCCTTTTAACTGACTCCAGAAGAGTGGCCAACATTTCTCAAATCTGACTCCATGTCAGGGAAATTGCTGTAGAATGGGCTCTGTTCCACTTAGAGACAAAATTTCAACTCCTATAGAAACTATAGACTGTTTTCTATCCAATAATAATAATAATATGCATATTGTACGATCAAGGATTTTGTGGGAAGCCGTTTAAAAAATTAGCCAAATTAGCATAAATAGTCTAAACAGCGCCCCCATCCCCAACAGGTTAAAAGGCAGATTTATTTCAGACCCTGCTAAAAGATGTGTGTGGAAATCCTAAAACCGTCTCTGCTCAACTCTAGCCTTTGACACATGACAAACGTTAATATGGCTTTATTATAAAAGGGCTTTTTCTTCAACAGTAAATTTACCACGTGTCCAATTGCATCTTGGTCCACAGATTTGTTTACAGAACATTATGGTGTCCCGGGAAGGGGGGGCCTATTAAAAAAATACGAAGCCCCGGTGCCTGTGATTTCTTAATCCGGCCCTATGTGTGTACGTTGCATACGTGTATGCTTTAACTTGCCTCACTTTGATTTGAGGTCCAAAGCTGGCACCTGGTGTAAAATTAATGTTTGAGATGGATGCTATCTGTCCATCTCCAGCTGTGCTCTATTTGGACTCCATTGAACTCAATTGAACTCCATTAAAAGTTAAGTCCGCTTCCCTGAAGTGTTCTTAATGGTCCTCCTCCTCTATTTAGTCATCTTGATTTCCACTTATGATTATGTTCCAATAAAGTTCACCTTTTTGTTTCAGAAGAGCTTGAATTGAGTCTATTCTACATGTAAGGAGGACCAGACTTAATGAAAATGTTCCTCTGTTTCATTACCGGGATTCCCATCAATCAAATAATTCCCCTGTGACACAAAATGGAGAGAAAGAATTAGATTAAAATTAAGTGCAGTAAAATAAATATCCTCTCATACTTTTTCTCCAGTCCATGAAAAATGAATTTCCTATTGTTACAGAAGCGTTCTGTACTGTTATAGGCTATGGTTATACTGTTATGAAACCCCTTTTAGTCTAGAATAAGAGCACTAATGGTGCCTACACTGTGCCGGCTACACAAGTTGTTTTGCGCGTCAATACATTTTGCATTGGAACAGTGTATCATTAAGATACATGAGTGCAGAACATTATTGAACTTAAATCCTATATTTCACCCCTCATTCACCCAGTTAAACATCACCTGCTCCTAGTTCTTCACCAGTTAAACATCACCTCCTCCAGTAATTCACCAGTTAAACATCACCTGCTCCTAGTTCTTCACCAGTTAAACATCACCTGCTCCTAGTTCCTCAAGTTAAACATCACCTGCTCCTAGTTCTTCACCAGTTAAACATCACCTGCTCCTAGTTCTTCACCAGTTAAACATCACCTGCTCCTAGTTCTTCACCAGTTAAACATCACCTGCTCCTAGTTCTTCACCAGATAAACATCACCTGCTCCTAGTTCTTCACCAGTTAAACATGACCTGCTCCTAGTTCTTCACCAGTTAAACATCACCTGCTCCTAGTTCTTCACCAGTTAAACATCACCTGCTCCTAGTTCTTCACCAGTTAAACATGACCTGCTCCTAGTTCTTCACCAGTTAAACATCACCTGCTCCTAGTTCTTCACCAGTTAAACATCACCTGCTCCTAGTTCTTCACCAGTTAAACATCACCTCCTCCTAGTTCTTCACCAGTTAAACATCACCTGCTCCTAGTTCTTCACCAGTTAAACATCACCTGCTCCTAGTTCTTCACCAGTTAAACATCACCTGCTCCTAGTTCTTCACCAGTTAAACATCACCTGCTCCTAGTTCTTCACCCAGTTAAACATCACCTGCTCCTAGTTCCTCACCCAGTTAAACATCACCTGCTCCTAGTTCCTCACCCAGTTAAACATCACCTGCTCCTAGTTCCTCACAAGTTAATCACCTGCTCCTAGTTCTTCACCAGTTAAACATCACCTGCTCCTAGTTCTTCACCAGTTAAACATCACCTGCTCCTAGTTCTTCACCAGTTAAACATCACCTGCTCCTAGTTCCTCACCAGTTAAACATCACCTGCTCCTAGTTCTTCACCCAGTTAAACATCACCTGCTCCTAGTTCCTCACAAGTTAAACATCACCTGCTCCTAGTTCTTCACAAGTTAAACATCACCTGCTCCTAGTTCTTCACCAGTTAAACAACACCTCCTCTTAGTTCTTCACCAGTTAAACATCACCTCCTCCTAGTTCCTCAAGTTAAACATCACCTGCTCCTAGTTCTTCACCAGTTAAACATCACCTGCTCCTAGTTCTTCACCAGTTAAACAACACCTCCTCTTAGTTCTTCACCAGTTAAACATCACCTCCTCCAGTTCTTCACCAGTTAAACATCACCTCCTCCTAGTTCCTCACAAGTTAAACATCACCTCCTCCTAGTTCTTCACCAGTTAAACATCACCTGCTCCTAGTTCTTCACCAGTTAAACATCACCTGCTCCTAGTTCTTCACCAGTTAAACATCACCTGCTCCTAGTTCTTCACCAGTTAAACATCACCTGCTCCTAGTTCTTCACCAGTTAAACATCACCTGCTCCTAGTTCTTCATCAGTTAAACATCACCTGCTCCTAGTTCTTCACCAGTTAAACATCACCTGCTCCTAGTTCTTCACCAGTTAAACATCACCTCCTCCTAGTTCTTCACCAGTTAAACATCACCTCCTCCTAGTTCTTCACCAGTTAAACATCACCTCCTCCTAGTTCTTCACCAGTTAAACATCACCTCCTCCTAGTTCTTCACCAGTTAAACATCACCTGCTCCTAGTTCTTCACCAGTTAAACATCACCTGCTCCTAGTTCCTCACAAGTTAAACATCACCTGCTCCTAGTTCCTCACCAGTTAAACATCACCTGCTCCTAGTTCTTCACCCAGTTAAACATCACCTGCTCCTAGTTCCTCACAAGTTAAACATCACCTGCTCCTAGTTCTTCACAAGTTAAACATCACCTGCTCCTAGTTCTTCACCAGTTAAACATCACCTGCTCCTAGTTCTTCACCAGTTAAACACCTCCTCTTAGTTCTTCACCAGTTAAACATCACCTCCTCCTAGTTCCTCAAGTTAAACATCACCTGCTCTTAGTTCTTCACCAGTTAAACAACACCTCCTCTTAGTTCTTCACCAGTTAAACAACACCTCCTCTTAGTTCTTCACCAGTTAAACATCACCTCCTCCTAGTTCCTCACAAGTTAAACATCACCTCCTCCTAGTTCTTCACCAGTTAAACATCACCTTCTCCTAGTTCTTCACCAGTTAAACATCACCTCCTACTAATTCCTCACCAGTTAAACATCACCTCCTACTAGTTCCTCAACAGCCTATGTATTTCTGTAGGTTTCCATGCAATAAGCTTCTCAAATGTAATTAAGATTGAATAAATACATCAGAGAACGAGGGCAGATATTTATAAGCAGACACCAAAATTAACGAAATAATTAAATATATCTCCCAATCTGACGCCTTTAATTTAAACTAGGTTTTATAAGCGCCAGCATAAAAGGCTCATCTCATCCATGCTATGCCATGCCACGAGACCGATGGAACACTGTAAGTACCCAGAATGCCGCATTGCCCTCAGGGACCCGGTGTTGTTCCATGTCTGCTATGCCAGGCATGCCTAGAGTGATGGTGCCCGGGGATTACACTGTAGGTTTCTACTGCAGCCCATGTGTCCACATACAGTACATAGCCCATAGACATTGACATCACAGTGGCACACAATGCTATTCAGATTATGTCCAAATGATCTGAATCCCATGGGCATGATCCCTCTAAGGCACAGACCAGTTAAACGGTTCCATACCACCCGCTGACCATGCCCTGCTTAGATCTGCTCTCACTCTGCTGCGGTGGCTGTGGCCTCTCACAATGGCATTTAATGGATCATCCTTATCCATTTATGTTGAATTGGTTCAATACACTTAAGGGGAAATATTGTTATCGTTTCTGTCTATATAAAGTTTCATTATAATTGATATGCCACGGTATTACGTCCTCCGTTTTTCTTTCTGCTGGGCTGACAGCACTGCAGGAACAGTTCAGTGTGCAATCCCCTCATTGCTGGCTCAGTGATGTCTCTAAATATACCCCCCCCCCCTCATCAGCTGAGTGGCTGGCTGGACTTGGCATGACCTTACAGTGTTAAATGGGGTAGAGAGGCCCTGTGATTTTACACTGGGAGAGCCCTAGCTGCGATGGGTGAGCATGAAACTCTGACTGCCTGGTGTGGGAATTGTGAAACAGCTGAGTGAGGTAAACAGGCTGACATGATACTGTTCACACCCCTACACCTGAGAGGTTTCAGTCACACAGATACAGTAGCTAGGACAAGACACTACTTGCTCAACCTGATATTATTCTACTCAATAGAGGCTCTCTGTGTAGACAATGGCCATTTTCACATGTTTTATTAAAAATTAAATAAAACATGTTTCATTTCATGCTTTTGCAAAAGTTTCAGAACTGTTCTTCAGTTTTTGTTCTGTTTCTTTTCAGTCAACCACCCACCCACACACACATATCTTGTTTAATTCAAATACAATATATTTGAATAAGTCACAAAAATGGCAGAATGCAAAGTGACATGTTGCCTAGTTTGATACAAATAGATGTGAGAGACACTATAGGTGTAAGACATTGACAGTAGGTGTTTATGAGACCTTGAGAGCAGAATGGACTGAAATACATACGGAGGAATTGTCGGTATGAGAAAGGGATCATTGGTATGTGAAGATGTCGAGCAGAAAATCCATAGGGGGTCCAAGGTGGACAACCCCATAGCCAGAGGTCACATTGACTGACATTTCCCATGAGCGCCTCCTGAAGGGAAATCTATGCCTGGGTGTGTGTCATTGCTTATGTCAGTTTACTCCAAAATAGGTTTCTTCTATACCACACAGAAATAACCGTTTTTTAGGTTACATGACTGACAATTAGAAAGAAGGGTTCCAAAATGGTTCTGCGACTGTCCCCAAAGGAGAAGCCTTTTTGGTTCCTGGTAAAACCATTTTTGGAACCAGGTAGAACCCTTTTGGGTTCCATGTAGAACCCTCTGTGGAAATAGTTCTACTTGGAACCAAAAGGGTTCTACCTGGAACCAAAAAGGGTTCTTCAAAGCGTTCTCCCTTTTAGGTTCTAGATAGCATGTTTTTTTCTAAGAGTGCATTGACAGTCCTTATCCGAGCTCGAAGGCAGCATTCATCGCCTGCTATTATTTTTTTTACTTGAATGCTACAGCTCAACAGATAACAAGTGATCCTGACAGTTGTCAACTCCCACGTCAATATTGTACCCTGCAGTGTTTACTCTTCCCTACAGCTGTTTGCATGTATTTCTTGTTTCCTGCAGAAGATTTAAACTTTCTTATAACAGTATGCTGGTGATGTGTGTTCTCTGGAGGAAGCCTGACTAGCGTCTCACTTTGACCTGGGCCACGTGCTCCGGTGCTTTAACAAAAGCAACCCGAGAGGCCTGGCTGGATCATTTTCCTCACAAACGCCCCTCTATTCCTGGAACAGGTTATGGTTAGGAGGACGGAGGACGGAGGGTACTCATGGCTTTCTGATTTCTACATGCTCGGTGGAAGATACCCTGTTGAGGGTGGGACGTTCTCACAGCTCGGTACATTGGAAGATTAGATAATCTGCTTCTACTTCTGCAAGTCAGGGCGAACCATATTACTAGAACAGGATATTATATTTCTATGGTGTGCTCTAGTAGGATTGTCTCATCTGAACCCGACCACCTCTACATGTTAACACTGGTTCATTTCCAAACCAGTATTCCATTTTCACAGCATTTTTTTTCTTCACGGAAGTTGACTACACAGCACCTTTACAAGTGTGTATGGCTCAGTTGGTTGAGCATGACACTTGCAACGTCAGGGTTGTGGGTTCGATTCCCAGGGCCACCCAAACAAAATGTATATGCATGCATGACTGTAAGTCGATTCAGATAAAATTGTCTGCCAAATGGCATTACTCATTCATGGTATAGAATATGGATTGTTGAATATGGAGGAGCATGTATAGTACACTCTACAGATTGGAGGCCAAGAGCATTAGTGTTAGATCTTGCCATTCTGTAATCATGTTTTAGCAACAGAGTAGAGATTTGTCTGTCTGTATCAAATCTGCATCAAATCCCTGTGAGTCTGTAGATGTCAGTGTCTTACTACTGATGCCCAGCAAGTGCACTCAGCAGCACATCCTCCAGATCTGTGTATTTTCGGGCTAAGTAAACATATTATCAGCATCACATCTCAAAAGCCCCCTGAAGTGTATAATCAACCTTCCCCTTTCAAAATGAGAGTGCATTTCCCCCGCTTTGATGTCTTCATATTTAAAATCCTTTCAAAAAAGTTAATTGGGTACGGAAATTAGAATTTGTCAAAAACACTCATACATATTTGATGACTTTGATGTTTGAGTAGTAGTCTGCTGCCCCATTTCGGGTTAGCCTGTGTTCTATCTTTGAGCAATTTAACTGGCTTGATATACCAATGCCGCTATCAAGAACATATACAACAGTCGCAACAACAATCGGTTATATTAAGAATCATGATGACCCTAACACAGCACCATTGATTGGAAATAGGAAGGTTGAGGTCTGTGGGATTACCACAATATATTATTGAAGACCCCATGACAAGATATGTCACATTCTCCCTGTTTGCATTAAGTCTTGGCCAGGGACCAAGCTCCAAGCTAACCACCAACGGTATGGGAGGGAAGAGGTGTAGTGGTCACAGAGAGAGACGACCTCCTGTTGGCATTCACTCCTTCTGCTGCCTGACTTTGTCTTTGAACCCGTGTCTGGTGACGGGTGGCCTAGCTGCCTGGGAGGGACTGGAGAGGAACTGAGATGTTGTCTCAACGTACTCCATAACCCCCCCAAACTTTCGTAGAACTCTAGCAACCCCACCTACTGTAGATAGGCCCAGAGGGAATAGGCATCACTGCCTTATTATACCTTTGGGAGTCTGTGGAGGATTGACAGAACATCCTAATAGAACACATATAGGACTATGTTAAAGGTGTGAGAATAATTCATATAGTTTTTGGGGGACTGTGCCGTAGTCCCCCCAAAAAAAACGTTTTTTTTAATCTCCCCAATTTCATGATATCCAATTGGTAGTTACAGTCTTGTCCCATCGCTGCAACTCCCGTACGGATTCGGGAGAGCCACGCTTAACCCGGAAGCCGGTGTCGGAGGAAACGCCGTATACCTGGCGAACGTGTCAGCATGCATGTGCCCAGCCCACCACAGGAGTCAATAGAGCGTGATGGGACAAGGATATCCTGGCCGGCCAAACCCTCCCCATCTCCCGGTCGCAACACAGCCCGGGATTGAACCCAGATCTGTAGTGACACCTCTAGCACTGCGATGCAGTGTCTTAGACTGCTGCGCCACTCGGGAGGCCCTGTTTTATTTAATTTAACCAGTATTTCTTTATCGCACACCTTCATACTATGTACCGAGGATTGATTTATTCAGGGTCAGTCTTCGGAGCAAGCCAGTTATCCATATTGTCCCCATTCCTCTCGGTGTCTTTTCTCCTAATCTCTCGTGGACAGATGTGGTAGCATAGATCAGTCTTGATATAATGAGATGGGTGAGATAACGAGCAGCATTAGTTTCCGGGGACTTTGGATAAATCACAATTTTGCATATGTTAGAATCTTTCGAATTTCGGAAGGGAGGGGACAATTGGCCCATAGACTTGCCCGTAACTTGCAAAGAGAGAGAGGGTGGAGATCTTCGTTCCATTTCGATCCTTGTTCAATCTCTTCTAATAACACATATGGACCCAGAACTTAATCGAGCATCTGACCAATTACGCAATACTTTAGTTCTTGATAAACCAAGATTACTTTTCTCCCCATGCGCTGACGTCCTCACCTCGGAATAATCGGATAAACATTGTAATATTTCAATTTTGTGGAAGGGGGGGGTCTCTACTTTCCTCCCCTGCCTTCAGACCTGGCTCTGTGAGTTGATGTTATTAATGTGCCTACGTCATGTGTGTTTAGCTAGGACTACCTGTGTGTAAATGAAAAGCATGCTTTATGGCTTATTCTCCTCGTCCCGGGCCATTTTTCTATTCATTTATGGCAGCGTTGGGAGCAGAGCGATGGGGGAGTTGATTAGGTAGTTTGGCTTTTTGGCCTTCAGCACTACCCAGCCTCCTTTGCAGTGGAGGTCATCGTCTGTATGCCATTACCAGCCGATCAGTCTGGAGGAACATAACTGTCAGAACAGGCTTACATGATCCTTCACCGCTCCCCTCCCTTCGCCCCGGGTCTGTTCCAATGGCTGCGTTATTCCTCACACGTATAATATGAGAGAATGGATATCCGCACATGAATGGATTAATGTGCCAATATGGTTTTGTAATAAACCTCCATGTATGCGTTCCAATGCTTTGGGATGTGGGGGTGTTAGATTCAGGAGCTCGCTGACTAGAACTGACTGTTTAAGGCTTGCACACATCGCACCAAATGTGGATTTCGTCTGCCGATTGTACAGCTGGGTGTGTTTTAGGGGCCACTCGCTGTAAATGTTTGACTGCAGACATTTTCAAGCAATTCTGCATGTAAAATCGGTGCGCACTCAGTTCAGAAATTACGTCCGGCACTCTGTTCAGAGAGGCTAAGTACTCTTGGCCAGCAAACACTATTAGTGTGTCTGAGCCCTTACACACCCCATAAGCCTTCCCTTTGAGCTAACTAGCATGTCAACTGTAAAGTTGCCTCCGATGAGCTGTTAACTTCTTTGGGCTGCAAGCCCGAAGCCGGGCACAATATGACAACAGCCACTTCAAGTGCAGGGCGCGAAATTCAAAATATATTTTTTTGAAATATTTAACTTTCACACATTAACAAGTCCAATATAGCATATGAAAGATAAACATCCTGTGAATCTAGCCAACATGTCCGATTTTTTTAATGTTTTACAGCGAAAACACCACATATATTTATGTTAGCTCACCACCAAATACAAAAAAGGACATTTTTCACAGCACAGGTAGCATGCACAAAGCCAACCTAACTAACCAAGAACCAACCAAACTAAGCAAGAAACAACTTCATCAGATGACAGTCTTATAACATGTTATACAATAAATCTATGTTTTGTTCGAAAAATGTGCATATTTGAGGTATAAATCAGTTTTACATTGCAGCTACCATCACAGCTACCGTCACAAATAGGACTGAAGCAGCCAGAGTAATTACAGACACCAACGTCAAATACCTAAATACTCATCATAAAACATTTCTGAAAAATCGATGGTGTATAGCAAATTAAAGACAAACATCTTGTGAATCCAGCCACTATTTCAGATTTTTTAAGTGTTTTACAGCGAAAACCCAATATAGCATTATATTAGCTTACTACAATAGCCTACCACACTACCGCATTCATTCATCAAGGCACGTTAGCGATAGCAATAGGCACGTTAGCGATAGCGAATAAACCAGCAAAAGAGATATCATTTTTGACTAACCTTGATAAGCTTCATCAGATGACAGTCCTATAACATCAGGTTATACATACACTTATGTTTTGTTCGAAAATGTGCATATTTAGAGCTGAAATCAGTGGTTATACATTGTGTTAACGTAGCATCTTTTTCCCAGAATGTGCGGATATTTTTATGGCACTCAACTATTCTGACCAAATAACTATACATAAACGTTACTAAAAAATACATGTTGTATAGGAAATGATAGATACACTAGTTCTTAATGCAATCGCCGTGTTAGAATTCTAAAAATAACGACATCCAGCTTAGGTATAGCTAGAGAGTACCCAAAATCTGGGCGCAAACGAATATTTCACATGTTCGACAGATATATGAAATAGCATCATAAAATGGGTCCTACTTTTGACGATCTTTCATCAGAATGTTGTACAAGGGGTCCTTTGTCGGGAACAATCGTTGTTTGGATTTAGAATGTCCTCTTCTCCAGTCAATTAGCACGGAAAGTTAGCAAAGTTGCGCGAAGCTCTCCTTCCTGAACAAAGGCACACAACGCAACACGCCTAACGTCCCGAAAAAAATTCAATAATCTAATAAAACTATATTGAAAAAACATACTTTACGATGATATTGTCACATGTATCAAATAAAATCAAAGCTGGAGATATTAGTCGTCTATAACGACAGCTGTACAGAAGGCAAAACCAGGTCCCTTCACGCGCTCTCCAGAAAACAGGAAACTGGTGACACGTCATACAAAGAGCTTTTGTTCGACCCCAGATCAAGTTACACACTCCATTTCTTCTCTCGCTGCCTGTCGACATCTAGTGCAAAATGAGTTCTGTTTTACTCACAGATATAATTCAAACAGTTTTAGAAACTAGAGTGTTTTCTATCCAATAGTAATAATAATTTGCATATTGTACGAGCAAGAATTGAGTACGAGGCCGTTTGAAATGGGCACCTTTTATCCGGCTACTCAATACTGCCCCTGCAGCCCAAACAGGTTAAGGTGGAGGGGGAATGGGGGCAAGTTGGTGGTGGATCCTCCCTGCTCCATTGCACCCAGCACCATAGAACCTGTCCTTTCCACAGGTCAAAGGGGAGGGAGGGGTATGAAGGGTTGGTAGCGTTGAAGGGACTACCTCTGCACTGGTGATGAGGGTGTCAATACAGTATGTCTATGATTAGTTGTGTGGGTGTGTATGAGGAGGCTGAGGGAGGGTAGGTTTTTATTATTCAGTGTCATCAGAATGAGGTGTGACTGAGGTCAGTGTGTTAGGGAGCCCTCCATGAGAACCTTAATATTCTCACGCATACAGAGAAGCACACAATCCCACCCCCTCCATCACACACAGTCCTTCAGTGAATGGTGCAAGACAATACAGATTAGAGATGGGGAGAGAGATGGATGCTGTGCAATCAACAGGGGCTTCTGGAAGAGCTACTGAGAAGCTAGAATGTCATTTTGCAGAAACCTGCATAAGTTAGAAATTCTGAAGGATGTTTCTTTTCATTTTTTAAATCCGAGCTCCCTTAACACTCAGCCACTCTCTTATCATTTTTGTTGTAGCCGGAGGAAAATGCATGCGTCCTCTGATTCTAATCAGTATACACTGAGCTGTCAAGGCTAGACTCATTGTGATTCTTATTCTGAGTCAAGTCTGTTTTATTCTTATGCCAACCTGGTGGTGTCTTTGAATGGGCTTTTCATAATCATGAATAATACGGGAGAGTTTAGCCTTTAGACAGGCACTGTGTATGCGTCTTATTTCATTCTAAAGGTGAAATGACACACAAGCATGAATGCATGCACACACACGTACACACCACACGTACACACCACACACACACATTTTTCCCCTGATGTGGAGACAGCTGCAGGCCAGAGTGAGCATCATCAACATTCACAGAGTACGGACGACCACATAAGACTTTCATGAATACAGATGGGGCTGAGTGTATGTATAGATATATGGTGTTGTTTTCACTCGCTGTTTTCTCTACGCTCTAAGCTTATTTTCAGGTGCAGGGGCCAGTGTGTACGTGGGTGTGTGCACCTCATGTGTATACAGTGTGTGTGTTTGTGGGTTTTTACACCATGTTTGGTAGTATTCCAAATGCTTGTTAATACCTAAATCTGTTGATTCAGCAGGTGCAACTTGTTGGCTGGAATGAGCCAAGTTTGTAGGAAGTACTAAAACACACCAGGGTTAAACTCTGGTTCCATACAGAATATAAAACAGAGAGATTATAGTCGTTTCGCTCGGCGCAACTCTAGTAGGGATTGATTGAAGCTCAATGTTAAATTCAAATGTCCCTACCATCATATCTAAGCCAATATGACACCAATGTCGATGAAAATTCTCAAATCAACTTGGAGGTACACAACAAATTCCCCGCCTCTCATCATGATCCGCCAGGCCGTTACCGAGAAACCACTATACCGAATTTATGACAAAGGTCGTTAGCATTACAGTCGTCAGACAATTTTTCGCCCAAACCTATCTCAGATTATAGACGTTGGATTAAAACAAGGCTACAATGTCCATACGGTGACAATTACACTTAGCTGGGGGGGTTTACGTTGAAAATAGGTATTTTCCAAACGTTGAAAATAGTCAAGAGGTCTGAATACTTTTTGAATGCACTCTATAGAGCCTGTCTCCGTTCCTGATTTCTGATCAATGGGCAGTTCATTATCTCTTTCAAATGAATATGTAGCTAAAAATTGTGTATTTGTACACTGCTCAAAAAAATAAAGGGAACACTTAAACAACACAATGTAACTCCAAGTCAATCACACTTCTGTGAAATCAAACTGTCCACTTAGGAAGCAACACTGATTGACAATACATTTCACATGCTGTTGTGCAAATGGAATAGACAAAAGGTGGAAATTATAGGCAATTAGCAAGACACCCCCCAGAACAGGAGTGATTCTGCAGGTGGTGACCACAGACCACTTCTCAGTTCCTATGCTTCCTGGCTGATGTTTTGGTCACTTTTGAATGCTGGCGGTGCTCTCACTCTAGTGGTAGCATGAGACGGAGTCTACAACCCACACAAGTGGCTCAGGTAGTGCAGTTCATCCAGGATGGCACATCAATGCGAACTGTGGCAAAAAGGTTTGCTGTGTCTGTCAGCGTAGTGTCCAGAGCATGCAGGCGCTACCAGGAGACAGGCCAGTACATCAGGAGACGTGGAGGAGGCCGTAGGAGGGCAACAACCCAGCAGCAGGACCGGTACCTCCGCCTTTTGTGCAAGGAGGTGCACTGCCAGCGCCCTGCAAAATGACCTCCAGCAGGCCACAAATGTGGTGTAAAGGATTTCTGCATAAATTGGTCATCAAATTTGATCTGATCTTCATCTAAGTTACAACAATAGACAAACATAGTATGCTTAAACAAATAACACACAAATTATTGTATTTTCCTTGTCTGTATTGAATACATCATTTAAACATTCACAGTGTAGGTTGGAAAAAGTATGTGAACCCCTAGGCTAATGACTTCTCCAAAAGCTAATTGAAGTCAGGAGACAGCTAACCTGGAGTCCAATCAATGAGATGAGTTTGGAGATGTTGTTAGAGCTGCCCTGCCCTATTAAAAAACACTGCTATTCACAAGAAGCATAGTCTGATGCTTCGAACAAAAGAGATCTCACAAGACCTAAGATTAAGACTTGTTGACTTGCATAAAGCTGGAAAGGGTTACAAAAGTATCTCTAAAAGCTGTGATGTTCATCAGGCCACGGTAACACAAATTGTCTATAAATGGAGAAAGTTCAGCACTGTTGCTACTCTCCCTAGGAGTGGCCATCCTGCAAAGATGACTGCAAGAGCACAGTGCAGATTACTCAATGAGGTTAAGAAGAATCCTAGAGTGTCAGCTAAAGACTTACAGAAATCTCTGGAATATGCTAACATCTCTGTTGACGAGTCTACGATACGTAAAACGCTAAACACCACCGAAGAAGCCACTGCTGTCCAAAACATTGCTGCACGTCTGAAGTTTGCAAAAGTGCACCTGTATATTCCACAGCGCTACTGGCAACATATTCTGTGGACAGATGAAACTAGAGTTCAGTTGTTTGGAAGGAACACACAACACTATGTGTGGAGGAATAATGCACAGCACAGCACACCAACATCAAAACCTCATCCCAACTGTAAAGTATGGTGGAGAGAGCATCATGGTTTGGGGCTGCTTTGCTGCCTCAGGGCCTGGACAGCTTGCTATCATCGACGGAAAAATGAATTCCTAAATTTATCAAGACATTTTGCAGGAGAATGTTAGGCTATCTGTCCCGCCAATTGAAGCTCAACAGAAGTTGGGTGATGCAACAGAACACGACCCAAAACACAGAAGTAAATCAACAACCGAATGGCTTCAACAGAAGAAAATATGCCTCCTGGAGTGGCCTAGTCAGAGTCCTGACCTCAACCCAAATGAGATGCTGTGGCATGACCTCAAGAGAGCAGTTCACACCAGACATCCCAAGAATATTGCTGAACTGGAACAGTTTTGTAAAGAGGAATGGTTCAAAATTCCTCCTGACCGTTGTGCAGGTCTGATCCGCAACTACAGAAAACAGTTGGTTGAGGTTATTGCTGCCAAAGGAGGGTCAACCAGTTATTAAATCCAAGGGTTCACATACTTTTTCCACCCTGCAGTGTGAATATTTACACGGTGTGTTCAATAAAGACATGAAAATGTATAATTGTGTGTTATTAGCAGACTGTGTTTGTCTATTGTTGTGACCTAGATGAAGATCAGATCACATTTTATGACCAATTTATGCAGAAATCCAGGTATTTCCAAAGGGTTCACATACTTCTTGTTGTCACTGTATAGCATAGTTCCAGGCCACTGTATCTCTACACTGCAGAGTTGACTATCCTCTTCTCTCCCCTCAGCAGCATATAATAACTTTAGCAGTAACCTCTTTCTTTCTCTCTCTCCCTCTCTCTGTCTCTGCCTTAAGAGTGTGGTTATTGACAACACGAACAGAAGGTGGGTTATTAAGAAGAGGAAAGGAATGAAGGGAACATAGACCTTTAGCCAGTGGCGTGGCATGTAAAGTGGCTATTGATTAGACGCCCACCATGGTGAACTTCGTCTTTCTTACTAGGGGGGAGATACCTGATGATGCTCGTATTGTTTGTACTTAAGTGGATGTGCTGTCACGTTCCTGACCTATTTATGTTAGTTTTTGTGTGTTAGTTGGTCAGGACGTGAGGTTGGGTGGGCATTCTATGTTATCTGTTTCTATGTTGGTTTCGGTTTGCCTGGTATGGCTCTTGATTAGAGGCAGGTGGTTTGCGTTTGCCTCTAATTTAAGAGTCATATTTAGGTAGGGCATTCTCACTGTTTGTTTGTGGGTGATTGTCTCCTATGTCTGTATGTATGTTCGTACCACATGGGACTGTAGCGTTTGTTTGTTTCGTTTCGATGTCGTCCGTTTCCTGTACGTAAGTTTATGTTTAGTTATGTAAGTTTATGTTCAGGTTTCGTTCAACGTCGTTTTCTTGTTTTGTAGTTTGAAAGTGTTTTGTTTCGTTTCGTGTTGCCATCATCGTTGTTAAATAAAGATGGCTTATTTCCCAAAGCCTGCGTTTTGGTCTGAGGATCCTTCTCTCCTCACCTCATCCGAGGATGAGGAGAGCGTCACTCGTTACATGTGCATATTTTGAGTATTCCTTCCCTCCCAGGGGATGCGTAATGTTATGCACATTGCATAACACAAGTGTGTTTCCAGCACACAGTCAGATTGCTTCTGGAATAAGCATGTTCAATGTTCCCAAATTAGCCATGCATTTGTGAAACAACAAGTACTCCCCATATCATGGAAACAATAACAAGTACAGGTAGCAGTGGCACACAAACCCAACCACAATACCTAGTCAACATCTTTTGACATCTTGATACGCGTACAGTCGCTCAAGTAATGTGCAGTTTGGTGCAGCCCTCCAGTCTAAGTGAAAGTCTATCTCATTTCTGAGAGAGATGGTAACCCAAACTCCCATCACATTGTGTTGAAATGGTATGGGTCATTTGTGTGCCACTGGGTCTGATGTATGTTGGGGACCATGGCTGGAGATGAGAGGTGGTTTTGTGGTAACCAGAGCCCACTTTCAGTCACCTGTCAGACCCAATAGCACAGGCAGGCAAGGCATCCCTGGCCAGGCAGCAAGGCAGCAATAAGGCCACAGTGGTCAATGCCCTTGAAATAGACATGAGCTAATAAACCCCTTCGGGAGGCTCACAATAGACCCAGAAGCCCCAGTAGCGTTTCTCTCTATGCAGGAGGTCAAAATGGCTGACCTTTCAGATACCATCACCCTGATACCCAAGTCACCCAAGCCCCTTACTTGTTCCCAGGCCAGGCAAGCCAGGCTAGAGGCAACTTCAGACCAGCCCACTTCAGACTAGCTATAGGACTATTCTCAGACACTTTGAATATACTTGTATTGGCGTTTCAGTGCCTCTGGCTCTACTTTGGCCTCTCTGACAGCTCAGCTCTGACAGTCCCACTGCATGCCTGGAAAGCCCAGCAACACTGTTGTTGTGTTTACTGTAGGGAGAGAGTTTCACTTTTAGATATGCAGCATTTGGACAGCTACATCAGTGGACATATTAGTGTATGCAGCCGGTGCATTGTAGCCCAGAGGATATAACTCAGAGGATATAACTCAGCTCACCGCCCCCTTTACTGTGTGTATGTGTATCATCTGTCCACTCTGAGCCTGTACGTCCCTACAGATCAGCAGACCTGGTAATAATTGCTGTGTGCCGGGTGAGCTGTGTCTCTCAGTCCCGGTCTTTAATAGCCCAGTCTACTGTACTACAGTAAAAATCTTTGAACTCACCATGAGGCCATGCCCGATGGGCCCTTTCATCGCCTGCAGCCCTGTGGACCCTTGTTCCGGGCCAAGTAGCCATACTATCTAGGCTAGAGCTGCCTCTGAACCTGTACCACACCTACTTTGATGAGCCAGCACAGCCCCTCATTAAGTATCTCTCTAGATAGAAACAGGGCTGGAGGGAGGCCAAGCGTCAGTCTAACTATCTGCACCATTGGATGAAAGGGATAAATGCACTGGCAAGTCACAGAGCCAGATTGTTCTATGTGTGTGTTTGTGTGCCTCGATAGATGAGAAGTTTAGTGGAGGGGAAATTGCACTTGTATACCCAGTGCCACATTAATAGATATTTCCATTTCTTACAGCACTTCCAGTTTTATGGGACCTCCATGACTTGTTCTGTTAATATAACCCCACTGTTTGATGTCAACAGCAAGCAGCAGTTGGCTCTTTTAATCAGTCGCTCTTGTAGTGTTGAGTCTCTCTTTATCAACTCTGTTTATGTATTGTTTTGTCGTCATTAGAACATCAAGGATGGTTTGTGTTTGTGATCCTTCATCCCTGCGATTCTAAAAGGCTGTTTGGGTGCTTTGTGGCTCCGCTGAGGAAAGGAGACAGCTGCCTCTGATGGCTGCTTTAGTCTACTCACAGAGCAGAGAAGTAAAGGGTGAAGCTTTGCTTTGCTTGTGGTGCCCGTCCGTGGACCGGTCCTTCTCTCGGTCGGCCCATCTCAGAGCTCTCCCTGACAGCTGTGGTGAGCGCAGAGAGAGCTCTAATCACTGTAGTAGCACCACCTCTCTCTCTCTCTTTCTTTCTTTCGCTCTCTCATTCTCCCTCTGTCTCTCTCTCTGTCTGTCCTTGTTTCAATACATAATTGAAGTGCAGTTGACTGCCCCGGCTGATTGAAGAATCCTGTAGATCTACAGTGCTTTTCTTGTTCTGTCCTCTTTCCTCTCTTTCCTCTCTTTCCTCTCCTTCCTCTCTTTCCTCTCTCTTTCCTCTCTCTTTCCTCTCTCCTTCCTCTCTCCTAACTTTGGAGATAGTTCTTAGGAGGAGCGTCAGAGCCAAGAGTGGGATTGCGTGGGACAGGCTGAGATAGAGCCCTGTCCTTTAGTACTCCTCTCCTGACCCGACCTGGTTGATTTCGAGTCACTCCTGACTGACTGGGTCTTTCAGTGCTGCTCAGGAGGCAGACAGATGGATATCTTTCTCTCTCTCTCTCTCTCTGTATCTCTCTCCCTCTCTTTCTCGCTGTATCTCTCTCCCTCTCTCTCTGTATCTCTCCCTCTCTCTCTCTCTTTATCTCTCTCTCTCCCTCTATTTTCTCTATGTCTATGTATCAGTCTCGGTGTGTCTGTCTGTCTCTCTCTCTCTGTATCTTTCTCTCTCTATCTCTCACTCTCTCCAGAGTCACAAGGTCCTTTACTAAATGCCCTTAAACTAGCCAATCGTACGCATACTGGGTTCAGAGAAGTCAACCAAGCCGCTAGCAGGACAGTGTATAGGGCACAACTGCCGCAGTCAGCAGAATTCGCTCTGAATCGTAACGCTTGATTAAGACTCTGATGGAGAAGCAAGACTGGATGGGGCATTAATGAAGCAGGACTATATTGAGGCATTTACATTAACATTCCAACAGAGGCATCATTTCAAAGCCACTGGCGATAGTCCCATTTACACAGTACTTTGTTACACAGCTTTGCCTTCAACTGTGCTTTTTTAATGTAAAATTGAATTCCCAAAGACTATCTGGTGCCCCGAATGAAACGTTAAGCAGGTGCTACTGCTTTTTAATCTCATACTCTGCATCTGTCTCACTTTTTAAGCATTTTTCATGTTTATTCTCATCCCGAGAGCACTGTGATGTTCTCGAAATTGCCCTACTGAATTATTTAGTGGGAAGTTTACTGTACCATACTCAACCTAGGACGGTGGAGCAGAGCAGAGTAGCAACCCAGGAACACACCAAGGAGATAGTGTACAGTACTTAGGATGTGTTTTACTGTAAAGCAGAGAGAAAGGCTTCCTAAATGTAATATGGACCAGCAGGCAGCAGTCATTGGTTGTGTTTGTTTGTAGTGCCTGCTGGGTGTTGCAAAACAATAGTCATGTAGATTGAGACGGGGTTATAAATGCTGTATATTTGTTTGTGCCAAAGTATAGTTTAGACAGACTCGAATCCAATCAATATTGAGCATGCGCGCGCACACACAGTATAATGGTGCCCTCCATTTTCGTCTGAGCCGCAGAAGAGATTCTTCTGTATTGAAGAGTTCAGCGTCAGAACAGAGTTTTCTGAACAGAACTCTATATATATACACAGTAGTTTTCCTCACTGACGTGGACTTTGAACCAGACAGCGCTGTGAGAAGCTGTGGGTCATTATATTCACTCTGTACTTCACTTTACTTGTGTGATGAAATAGTTTTTACCCACTGGGCACAGACATCAGTTCAACGTCTAGTTCATTGTGTATTCAACGTGAAATCCTTCAATGTCACCATGTCATTGGATTTAGGTTAAAAGTTTTGTAAAAAAAATATGAAATGCCCTTATGTTGATTACTTTTTGTAAATCCAATCAGTTTACCACATTGATTTAACGCCATTACATTGATTTCTTTGGTTGAAATTGTGGAAACAACGTTGATTCAACCGGTTCTTGCCCAGTGGGTCTCCTGTTCGAGACATCTACCTGGGATATTGTATGGCTCACACTCACAGACTACACTCCGGTATGAGAAAACCGTACAAGATTCCACTGACAATACTCAAGCTGTTATGTTGTACATGAAAAGAACAGAAAGGCCCACACTCCGTATGCTTATTATACTACCTTTAATGGCAACGTTACGATCCAAACAGGATCTTCGTCGGATCAAACAGAAGTGTACACATTATTATAAGCCCAGCACCTGGGTTTTTAAAGGATGTAGGCGTATCAAATCAAATGTATATATATAGCCCTTCGTACATCAGCTCATATCTCAAAGTGCTGTACAGAAACCCAGCCTAAAACCCCAAACAGGAAGCAATGCAGGTGTAGAAGCACGGTGGCTAGGAAAAACTCCCTAGAAATGTCACGTTCCTGACCTGTTTTCTGTTGTTTTTGTATGTGTATGATGGTCAGGGCGTGAGTTTTGGGTGGGCAGTCTATGTTTTCTGTTTCTATGTTGGTTTTGGGTTGCCTGGTATGGCTCTTAATTAGAGGCAGGTGTTTTGCGTTTTCCTCTAATTGAGAGTCATATTTAGGTAGGGTGTTCTCACTGTTTGTTTGTGGGTGATTGTCTCCTGTGTCGTCCATGTCTGTACCATACGGGACTGTTTGGCTGTTCGTTCGTTCGTTTGATGTAGTCTGTTCCTGTCCGTGAGTTCTACGTTTAGTTATTTAAGTTCATGTTCAGGTTTCGTCTACGTCGTTTTCTTATTTTGTTAGTTTTGTAAGTGTTTTGTTTTCGTTTTGCCGTCCTATTCAATAAAAGATGGCTTATTTTCCTACTGCTGCGTATTGGTCCACTGATCCTTCTCTCCTCTCCTCGTCCGAGGAAGAGGAGGACAACAGCCCTTACAAGAAAGGCCAAAACCTAGGAAGAAACCTAGAGAGGAACCAGGCTATGAGGGGTGGCCAGTTCTCATCTGGCTGTGCCGGGTGGAGATTATAACAGAACATGGCCAAGATGTTCAAATGTTCATAAATGACCAGCATGGTCAAATAATAATAATCACAGTAGTTGTCGAGGGTGCAGCAAGTCAGCACCTCAGGAGTAAATGTCAGTTGGCTTTTCATAGCCGATCATTAAGAGTATCTCTACCGCTCCTGCGGTCTCTAGAGAGTTGAAAACAGCAGATCTGGGACAGGTAGCATGTCCGGTGAACAGGTCAGGGTTCCATAGCCGCAGGCAGAACAGTTGAAACTGGAGCAGCAGCACGGCCAGGTGGACTGGAGACAGCAAGGAGTCATCATGCCAGGTCGTCCTGAGGCATGGTCCTAGGGCTCACGTCCTCCGAGAGAGAGAAAGAAAGAGAGAATTAGAGAGAGCATATTTAAATTCACACAGGACACCAGATAAGACAGGAGAAGTACTCCAGATATAACAAACTGACCCTAGCCCCTCGACACATAAACTACTGCAGCATAAATACTGGAGGCTGAGACAGGAGGGGTCAGGAAACACTGTGGCCCCATCCGATGATACCCCCGGACAGGGCCAAACAGGAAGGATATAACCCCACCCACTTTGCCAAATCACAGCCCCCACACCACTAGAGGGATATCTTCAACCACCAACTTACCATCCTGAAACAAGGCAGAGTATAGTCCACAAAGATCTCCGCCACGGCACAACCCAAGGGGGGGGTGCCAACCCAGACAGGAAGATCACGTCAGTGACTCAACCCACTCAAGTGACGCACCCCTCCTAGGGATGGCATGAAAGAGCACCAGTAAGCCAGTGACTCAGCCCCTGTAATAGGGTTAGAGGCAGAGAATCCCAGTGGAGAGAGGGGAGACGGCCAGGCAGAGACAGCAAGGGCGGTTCGTTGCTCCAGAGCCTTTCCGTTCACCTTCATACTCCTGGGCCAGACTACACTCAATCATATGACCCACTGAAGAGATAAGTCTTCAGTAAAGACTTAAAGGTTGAGACCGAGTCTGCGTCTCTCACATGGGTAGGCAGACCATTCCATAAAAATGGAGATCTATAGGAGAAAGCCCTGCCTCCAGCTGTTTGCTTAGAAATTCTAGGGACAATTAGGAGGCCTGCGTCTTGTGACCGTAGCATACGTGTAGGTATGTACGGCAGGACCAACTCGGAAAGATAGGTAGGAGCAAGCCCATGTAACGCTTTGTAGGTTAACAGTAAAACCTTGAAATCAGCCCTTGCCTTAACAGGAAGCCATTGTAGGGAGGCTAACACTGGAGTAATATGATCAAATTGATCATATTGATCATAACCAATGTTATGTTGAACAGCCAAAACTATAAAAACGTCAAACATAGATTCATCTGTCTGTTGGTTTCTGCTGGGTAATGAGGGCAACAAGAGAGCATACTGCCCCTCTCCCCGATCGTTCCAACTTAACACATAATCAAGTAAGACGTTCTGTATAATGGCGACTGTGATTTCATTAGTATTTGATGAGAGCCAAGCAAGAGGAATACATTTTTAAGCATAAGGGATGTTATTTTTTTTAAATAAAATGTATTTAACCAGGCATGTCAGTTAAGAACAAATTCTTATTTACAATGAGGGCCTACTCCAGCTAGTCCCGGACAACGCTGGGCCAATTGTGTGCTGCCCTATTGGACTCTCAATCACAGCCGGATGTGATGCATCCTGGATTCGAACCAGGGACTTCAGTGACGCCTCTTGCACTGAGATGCAGTGCCTTAGAATGCTGTGCCACTGCTATTCTCTTCACTCTGTTTTGCTTAAGTCCCCCAAAAGAGTGTGTTCATCATAGAAACTACATTTCCCTATATTTATTCATAACTTTTCATCTGAAAAGATGGCAGATTTTGCCAAGCTGTATGAGTCAAGACTAGACCTGTGCACAGTTAAATAACTTGACATCCAGGCTGAAAAGGTTGGTTCTGGAAAGATGACTGGTAAATATGATCCTTTTGATTTATGGAGTTTCATGAGAAAAACATTTTCCCATTTATTTTAGACTAATGTTATTTAGAGTCATGATTCAGTATGGAAAGGAAATTATAGAATTTCTTGTGTGATTTGTAAGTTTAATTTGTTCAGTCATTTCAGATATTTTCCTATGTCAAAAGTACATTTCCTGAACTTTGTCCATATGCCACAATCTCCAAGCAGCATTGTAGGCCTGTATCATGGGCCGGCAACAGGCTGCCAGCGCTAAAAAAGCGTCCTGAGAGTGATTTTCTTTAACCAGGAATTCAGCAAACAAATAGTTTAGTTTAGGAAATCTGTTCCCAAATATTCCCACAAATAGAAAAAGAGACACGTGATAGAGTTTCAATGTAATCAAGGTATGAAATTATTATTTTCAAATACAATCTCTTTTTGGGCTTAGTTGTGGTGAATTTGGAGTGTACAAATTATAATTATGTCGCCCCACCCCCGTTTTGTCTAAGGTGATAGACATTGTCTGTCTTCATTACAGTATCCAGGGTTATTTCTGTGTAAAATCAATGAGAGCTAACTGCCCTTTTAAAGGTGGGCAATCATGTTTGCTGCTAAAAAAAATGTTTTTTCTAATGAAGTGAAGAATAGCGTGGCACTCAGGGAATGATAAAGGGATAATGGAGCACTAATTCTCAGAACCAGAACAGTCAGGAGGCTTTGTTACCAGTCTTTACTGTAATTGCACTGTAATGTTAGAGGTATACTTTAACAAAACGCACTTTCACTGAACCATTACATTCCTGAAGAGTTTTGTGTGCAGAATGGATGTCTTCTGAGCTGGCCAGGTCAGTCATCAGCTTCAGCCTCTGTGTTGCAAAATGATGTTGTCAAGCCAATAAACAATAAACAGGTTGAGGTGAGCTAGTAAAACTGACTATCCTACCGATCCTCGACTTCGGCGATGTCATCTACAAAATAGCTTCCAAAACTCTACTCAGCAAACTGGATGCAGTTTATCACAGTGCCATCCGTTTTGTTACTAAAGCACCTTATACGACCCACCACTGCGACCTGTATGCCCTAGTCGGCTGGCCCTCGCTACATGTTCGTCGTCAGACCCACTGGCTCCAGGTCATCTACAAGGCTATGCTAGGTAAAGTGCCGCCTCATCTCAGTTCACTGGTCACGATGGCTACACCCACCCGTAGCACGCGCTCCAGCAGGTGTATCTCACTGATCATCCCTAAAGCCAAAACCTCATTTGGACGCCTTTCCTTCCAGTTCTCTGCTGCCTGCGACTGGAACGAATTGCAAAAATCTCTGAAGTTGGAGACTTTTATCTCCCTCAACAACTTTAAAAATCTGCTATCCGAGCAGCTAACCGATTGCTACAGCTGTACATAGTCCATCTGTAAACTACCCACCCAATTTACCTACCTCACCCCCATACTGCTTTTATTTATTTACTTTTCTGCTCTTTTGCACACCAGTATCTCTTCTTGCACATGATCATCTGATGATTTATCACTCCAGTGTTAATCTGCTAAATTGTAATTATTCGATTTATTGCCTACCTCATGCCTTTTGCACACATTGTATATAGATTCTCTTTTTTCTACCATGTTATTGACTTGTTTATTGTTTACTCCATGTGTAACTCTGTGTTGTTGTCTGTTCACACTGCTATGCTTTATCTTGGCCAGGTCGCAGTTGCAAATGAGAACTTGTTCTCAACTAGCCTACCTGGTTAAATAAAGGTGAAATAAAAAAAAGTAAAAAAAAGTAAATAAATAAAAAGTTTGGAGGGTCAGTTTCACACACACTCACTCACACACACACACATGCTTTGTTCTTACATTCCTCGTGGGAACCTAAAATTGATTTCCATTCAAAATCGTATTTTCCCTAGCCGTTACCCTAACCCGTAACCCTAACTCCTAACCCTAAGGCTAAACCTAACCACTAACCCCTTTCCCTGACCTAATTGTAACCCAAACTCTAAATCTAACTTTCAAGCTTTAAGGGATACTTTGGGATTTGGGCCATCGGGCCCTTTATCTACTTCCCCAGTCAGATGAACTAGTGGATACCGTTGTTATGTTTCTGTGTCCAGTATGAAGGAAGTTAGAGGTAGTTTCATGCGTCAATGCTAGCTAGTGTTAGTTAGCAAATTCCTTCAAACTGCACGCAGAGACATACAAATGGTATCCACAAGTTCATCTGACTCTGGGGAAGTAGATCATTGAAAAAATCCCATAGAATCCCTTTAAAATAGCCTTTGTACTCATGTGGATGAGGGAAATGTACCCACTAGGGAGAATTTTTCTTGTTTTACTATTCTTGTGGGGAATTTTGGGGATTTTAGGTCTCCACGAGGATAGAATAACCAAACCACACACACACCAAACCAGTTCATAAATCAACCCCTGATCAACCTCCATTGTAATACCAAGAGCCCAAGAAAAGAGCTGATTTAGAGCAGTTTTACTCAACAAAAGCCATCAAAGCAATCATTCCGGGTGGTTTGCGGGCTGTGTTCCCTGTGACCTCTGAGAGAGTGTGAAAAGTTCAACTTCTCCCGCCCACACTTAGCCAGTCTCAGGCCCTCTCCAAGTCACATCCCTCCTGCTTGGCCTGCTTGCACCACTGAGGGGGAAGATTGAAGTGGCGTCCTGCGTAGCGTGGCTATCCATGTCACTGAGCAGGTTGCTGATAAAACACCCAGACAGTGTCATGAGAAGGGCTGCTCTCGCTTCCTCTCTTCTTCTTTTTGCTCTTCTCCTCCTCTCTCTCTCTCCCCCTCTCTCACAGCCCTTCTTTAGACTAGTTGAGTATCTGAATCATCAGCATTTGTGGGTTCGAACAGGCACAAATTGGCAGAAACAAAGACCTTTCTTCTGAAACTCGTAGGTCTATTCTTGTTCTGAGAAATGAAGGCTATTACATGCGAGAAAATGCCAAGAAACTGAAGATCTCGCACAACGCTGTGTATTACTCCCTTCACAGAACAGCGCAAATTGGCTCTAACCAGAATAGAAAGATGAGTGGGAGGCCCCGGTGCACAACTGAGCAAGAGGACAAGTACATTAGAGTGTCTAGTTTGAGAATCAGACGCCTCACAAGTTCTCAACTGGCAGCTTCATTAAATAGTACCTGCAAAACACCAGTCTCAACGTCAACAGTGAAGAGGCGACTCCGGGAGGCTGGTCTTCTAGGCAGAGTTCCTCTGTCCAGTGTCTGTGTTCTTTTGCCCATATCAATCTTTTATTTTTATTGGCCAGTCTGAGATATGGCTTTTTCTTTGCAACTCTGCTTAGAAGGGCAGCATCCCGGAGTCGCCTCTTCACTGGGTACTATTTAATGAAGCTGCCAAAATCAAGGACATTTCTAAGTGACCCCAAACTTTTGAACGGTAGTGTATAAAAAACAATAAAAAACACAGAAATATAACATTTACATAAGTATTCAGACCCTTCACAGAATACTTTGTTGATGCACCTTTGTCAGTGATTACAGCCTAGAGTGTTTTGGGGTATAATGCTACAAGCTTGGCACACCTTTATGTTCGATCGGGTTAAAGTCCGGGCTCTGGCTCGGCCACTCAAGAACATTCAGAGACTTGTCCCGAAGCCACTCCTGCATTGTCTTGGCTGTGTGCTTAGGGTCATTATCCTGTTGGAAGGTGAACCTTCACCCCAGTCTGAGGACCTGAACGCTCTGGAGCAGGTTTTCATCAAGGATCTCTTTGTACTTTTCTCCGTTCATCTTTCCCTCGATCCTGACTAGTCTCCCAGTCCCTGCCACTGAAAAACATCCCCACAGCATGATGCTGCCACCACCATGCTTCACCAAGTTCAACCTTGTTTTCATCAGACCAGAGAATCTTGTTTCTCATGGTCTGAGAATCCTTCAGGTGCCTGTTGGCAAACTCCAAGCGGGGTGTCATATGCCTTTTACTGAGGAGTGACTTCTGTCTGGCCACTCTACAATAAAGGCCTGATTGATGGAGTGTTGCAGAGAATCTCTGGAGCTCTGTCAGAGTGACCAGGGTTCTTGGCCACCTCCCTGACCAAGGCCCTTCTCCCCCGACTGCTCAGTTTGTGGAAAAAGTCAAGTGGTCTGAATATTTTCAGAATGCAATGTATGTGTATTCAACTAGTCAAAAGATTAGTATTTGGTCCCACATTCGTACCACGTAATGATTACATCAAGCTTGTGACTCTACACATTTGTTGGATGCATTTACTGTTTGTTTTGGTTGTGTTTCAGATTATTTTGTGCCCAAAATAAATTAATGGTAAATAATATAGTGTCATTTTGGAGTCACTTTTATTGTAAATAAGAATATAATATGTTTCTTAACACTTCTACATTATTATTTTATTTAACTAGGCAAGTCATTTAAGAACAAATTCTTATTTACAATGATGGCCTACCAAAAGGTAACAAGGCCTCCTGCGGGGTGGGGATGGGAGAGACAACACAACACTACATAAAGAGAGACCTAAGACAACAACATAGCATGGCAGCAACACAACATTACAACAACATGGTAGCAACACAACATGGCAGCAGCACAACATGGTAGCAGCACAAAACATGGTACAAACATTATTGGGCACAGACAACAGCACAAAGGGCAAGAAGATAGAGACAACAATGCATCACGCAAAGCAGCCACAACTGTTAGTACGTGTCCATGATTGAGTCTTTGAATGAAGAGATAAATGTGGATGCTACCATGATTACGGGTAGTCCTGATGCACAAATATCATACCCTCAAGACATGCTAACCTCCCACCATTACAGTAACAGGGGAGGTTAGCATTTTTGGGGGGTGTATGATATTCATGCCTATAACTTTCTCACAATTTGTTACTGTCCCAATACTTTTGGAGCTCACTGTATGTACAGTATGCCAACGCTATACATATTTGAATGTTATGATGCACTAAAAACTTTTAACACATCCCCATCAGCCAGTAAAAGCTTGTTAACGCTGGCTGAGAAGTAGTAGAAAGCAGCGTACCGCCCCCACACACTCCCAGCATTGGCTTAATGGGAGAGACTGTGTTGCTGCAAGGGCGCACACAGGGAGCCAGGGGATTGTGGGAGCTAAGACAGAATGTCAGAGCCCAATGCGCCGCTCTCTCTCCGCCCCGTTCGATGCAAAGTTAATTACTGCAGGATTTGCCATGCCGCTAAGAGAGGCAGCCGGTGCCAAAATACCCAACTCACACATTACTTTCATCTCAACATTAAACTATGGTTTTGTCTTATATGGCTCCCTATTCCCACATAGTTAGCCTCGACTCCAGGCTTTTCCCTCTCCCACCAGCTTAATGATAAACAAGACTTGGAAGTATGGTAATGCAGGAATACTACCACATAACTTGAGGGAATGTGGAACCATGTGGGATGAAGATCTAACTATTTCACATGTGGAAGGACATTTGGTCCATCATTTTCATGTGGCTTTTAACTACTGTACACTTGTGTGCATTATGTCTGTTTATGACCACTCTGAGTTATTCAGTATCTTGAGATTCTACAGTAAAATAATAAGAGATCCATTGGTTAAAGAATGGGGTCGGCCGCCATTTTATGTGGCCTGACCAATAATTGTTCTATTTTGTGTGCTGTTTTGCACTGTTTTAATTTTTTGGGAACACAATGTTTACGCCATCGTTTCCTATGACCAAAAAGAGCTTCTGGACATCAGATGAACCCTCTCACTCAACACCGGATGCCTGACGAGACTCCATCAGCAAGTGGATAATCCGCCTTTACCCTTTTTCTACTGGTGAACGTGCAATCACGGAAGAATAAACTGTATGCGCTCCGTTTGAGACTATTCTACTACCGGGACAATAAAAACTGTAATATCGTGGCTGAACAAGGACATGGATAATATACAGTTAGCTGGATTTTTCCATGCAGCAGCAAGACAGAACAGCAGCCTCCGGTAAGACCGGGGGGTGGTGTGTGTCTCTTTGTCAACAACAGCTAGTGCGAAATCTATAATATTAAGGAAGTCTCAAGGTTTTGCTTGCCTAAGTTGGTGTACCTCATGATAGGGCGGCAGGTAGCCTGGGGGTTAGTGTTGAACTAGTAACCGAAAGTTTTCAAGATCGAATCTCTGAGCTGACAAGGTAAAAATCTGTCGTTCTGCCCCTGAACAAGGCAGTTAAGACTGTTCCTAGTCCATCATTGAAAATAAGAATTTGTTCTTGCCTGACTTGCCTAGTTAAATAAAGATAAAAAAATAAGCTGTAGACCACACTATTTTCCAAAATAGTTTTATCTATATTCTTCGTAGCTGTCTATTTACCAGCACAAACCGATGCTGGCACTAACGCACTGCCCTTTCCCACCTCGACAAAAGGAACACCTACATGAGAATGCTGCTCATTGACTACAGCTCAGTGACCCTCAACACGGGGGCCCATCAGAGGTGCGTGCTTAATCCCCTCCTGTACTCCCTGTTCACCCATGACTGCGTGGCCAGGCACGACTCAAAAACCATCATTAAGTTTGCACGACATGACGGTGGTAGGCCTGATCACAGACGACAATGAGACAGCCTGTAGGGAGGAGGTCAGAGACCTGGCAGTGTGGTGCCAGGACAACAACACAATGTGAGCAAGACAAAGGAGCTGATTGTGTGCTTCAGGTAAAAGCGGGCCGAGCACACCCCGATTTACATTGACAGTGCTGTAGTGGAGAGGGTCAAGAGCTTCAAGTTCCTTGGTCTCCACATCACTAAGGTCCTATCATGGTCCAAACACACCAACACAGTCGTTAAGAGGACACAACAACGCCTATTCCACCTCAGGAGGCAACTGCTCAGCATCCGGATCCTCAAAAAGGCAACTGCTCAGCATCTGACCTTAAGGCACTACATAGGGTAGTGTCTACTGCCCAGTACTTCACTGGAGCCAAACTTCCTGCCATCCAGGACCTCTATACCAGGCAGTGTCAGAGGAAGGCCCAGAAATTGTCAGACTCCAACCACTCCAGTTACAGACTGTTTTCTCTGCTACCGCACGGCAAGCGGTACCGGAACACCAAGTCTGGGACCAAAAGGCTCCTTAACAACTTCTACCCTCAAGCCATAAGACTGCTGAACAGTTAATAAAATGGCCACCAGGACTATTTACATTGACCCCCTTATTTTATTCTTATTTATTATAATGTTTTGTACTCTCTTGCACAGGCTCAACGTACACTCACTGAACCCTAACCACCCTGTCACACATACTACACTGACACTCCAACACACACACACACAGTCTTGTACAGCTGACCTTGTGGGGACACAATTCAGTCCCATTCAAAATTATATTTTCTCTAACCCCTAAACCTAACCCGTACTCTTACCCTAACCTTAACCCAAAAACCTAACCTTAACCCTAAACCTAGCTCCTAAACCTAATTCTAACCCTAACACTAATGTTAACCTTAACCCTAAACCTAACCCTAGCTCCTAAACCTAATTCTAACCCTAACACTAATGTTAACCTTAACCCTAAACGAAATAGCATTTGACCTTGTAAGGAAGTTGGTCAAATGTTTGTTTGTTTGTTTACTATTCTTGTGGGGACTTCTGGTCTCCACAAGAATAGTTAAACACGTCCATGGACACACACACAAAACACACACACATTTGTCTTACTTTTTTAAAACTCTGCATTGTTGGTTAAGGGCTTGTAAGTAAGCATTTCATGGTAAGGTCTACTACACCTGTTGTATTCGGCGCACGTGACAAATAAAATTTGATTTGATCCACACAGATGGGATGTGAAAACAAGCCTAGTGTCTCCAATTAAAACCGGATAAGCATCTCAGTAGGCAGGCTTGAGGTCAGTCATGACCATCGAAGGTCAAACGACCAATCACTCTCTACTCTGGGCTTCCCTACATAACATCTGTTCACGTTTGACATTAGGGCTGGTAGTAGTGGTATTGTGAGACAGAGATTACACAGACAGAGATCAGACAGATTGGGTGGGGGCTGGAAGGCTTCACAGTCACTTACAGCAGACACACTTGGACGCGTTCGGGCATTACTCACAATCAACTAGGCACAGGATCCTCCCTCCACCTGGACTGGCTAACGTCTCTGCGCTCCCTCCTCGTAAATCCAGCCTGTCTGCCCTCATAACGTACCTAGTACCTCCACTACATGTCCTTGCAATGAACCCTCTCACTCAACAGCAACTGTGGCCATAGAGAGAGAATTATTAGAACGGAAAAAAGCATGCTTTACTCCTATAGGTACACTCAATATGGCCGCCTCTCCACCCATCACAGACCCTTTGACATGAAAGGGAAAGCCCGTTTTAGTTATTCTATTTCTATGGCAGTGGCCTCATGAGCTGGGAAATCGATCTTCATATCCACTCAGCATAAAGACATACGTGACCTTTCACAGCATTTCCAGTTGACATTTTCATTTTCTATGTTTAATCAGGGACTCCTGGTTTACTCATCCTAGTGAGTGGTTGGTTATGTATTATTAAGATGATTACATTTACATTTTAGTCATTTAGCAGATGCTCTTATCCAAAGCGACAATTATACTATAGCATTCTTGAGGCCCCATACTGAGCTGAGGCTCCCTTGATCTAATGCCATTCAAACAAACAAATCCTGGGTTGGTCTCTCTCTTTGTTAGCCGCACAGCAGTTAGATGTTTGTTTTACTGCTGTTTTTCTGAGGGAAGGTACAAATGCTCCCTGTTTCCCTTTGAATAGGACGCCCATCGGGTGGCCAATCTAATCTGTCGCTCCGGAGGGATCGAACGCTGTACTTCGCTTTGAGGCTTCATGGACTCATCTCTCGCTCCATCCTTTAACCTTCACAGGAGCTCTCCTTTTTGTTTGTTATGATAGAGGGTCTAATTTTAGTCAGGCAGTCAGGATCGGGCCCCTGGCAACACATTCTCTGTGGTAGAATCTCAGTACTTTCAACTCAGCAACCTTTTGTTGCTAAGGGACTGAGGTACTTATTATAGGAGTGTTTTCCATCCATCTCAGGTCTTAAAAGGTTATGCAGACCCCCTGTAGCCCCCATGTATATATGAAGCGGTATCATCTCCCGTCGACTCTAGCCTACACAAACACAGGCCACACAGCCCTCACAATAGAAATGTGAAAGGTTAATTCGAGTGATCCTCCACTTAACAGAAGGCCGCTGGGAGTGGGCTTGATGGGGGTTTGACGACCTGAACTCAGGTTTATATATCCATGGTTCCAGACCCTGTAGGACTCATTAGGATTGAGACGTCTCTTGACACCACCATCAGCAGCAGACAGAAGTTTACCCCTCTGGCCGGCTCCTCTTGACACAGCCCTCACATAACCATCACACAACCCTCCCAGACCCCACTCCCATACACACTCATATACACCAGCAGTGTGGAAGACGCCTACTTTAACTCAGACACTTGTTTCTTTCTTACTGTAAAGTAAAGTCACACTTTCGTGGGGCTCTTAGATGAGGTTGTCGATGATGTTGAGAGAGGCTGACAGAGCCATTAGTCATCTCTGGATGTAAGCCGGCTTTAAGTGTTCAGTGCTAAGAGGTATTAAAGGCACTATTTGTCAGTCCAATTAACAACTCATTTAGCTTGTGGGTATGTGTGATTAATTATTTATTGTGTCCAGGTTTGCCTGCGTTCCTGTGTTGGGCTGCAGGTTTCCAGGTTGGTTAGTGTACAGTACACCGCTCCATATATCGCTGACAGGCGTTAATGTGGTGTGAACACAAGGAAAGAGGGAGTGTCCTCTGCAAACAAGGAAGTTTGCAGACAACACAACAGTAGTGAGCTTGATTACAAACAATGACGAGACAGCCTACAGGGAGGAGGTGAGGGCACTCGGTGTCAGGAAAACAACCTCTCACTCAACGTCAACAAAACAAAGGGGATGATCGTGGACTTCAGGAAACAGCAGAGGGAGCACTCCCCTATCCACATCGACGGGACAGCAGTGGAGAAGGTGGAAAGCTTTAAGTTCCTCGGCGTACACATCACAGACAAACTGAAATGGTCCACCCACACAGACAGTGTGGGGAAGAAGACACAACAGTGGCTTTCAACCTCAGGAGGCTGAAGAAATGTGTCTTTTCACCCAAAACCCTGACAAACTTTTACAGATGCACAATCGAGAGCATCCTGTCGGGCTGTATCACCTAATGGTACGGCAACTGCACCGCCCTCAACCGTAAGGCTCTCCAGAGGGTGGTGCGGTCTACACAATGCATCACCGGGGGCAAACTACCTACCCTCAAGGACACCTACACCACCCGATGTCAAGGCCGAAAAGATCATCAAGGACAACAACTACCCTAGCCACTGCCTGTTCACACCGCTACCATCCAGAAGGCGAGGTCAGTACAGGTGCATCAAAGCTTGAACCGAGAGACTGAAAAACAGCTTCTATCTCAAGGCCATCAGACTGCTAAACAACAATCACTAACTCAGAGAGGCTGCTGCCTACATTGAGACCCAATCACTGGCCACTTTAATAAATGGATCACTAGTCACTTTAAACAATGCCACTTTAAATGATGCCACTTTAATAATGTTTACATATCTCACATTACTCATATCATATGTATATACTGTATTTTATACCATCTATTGTTGTTGGGAAATTGTTAGATTATTTGTTAGATATTACTGCACTGTTGGAACTAGAAGCACAAGCATTCCGCTACACTCGCATTAACATCTGCATGTGACTGATTTGATTTGAGGGAAAGGTTGGAGGGGTGGAGGGAGGAGTGGCGGTGCTATGATTTACCACGGCGTCTAACCATATTTCAACTCGTTGTGATTTCTTATTCACGACATGATTGCATGGGATATTTCATTCCATTAAGCAGAGGGAGAATGTCACTACTTACCTCTCCGCTTATATTTCACTGGGGCCGGCATGGCGGGCTGCAGCGCATCACTGTTTGCCAACATCACAGTATCAGGCTGTGTCTCAAATGGCACTTTTGTGTAAGTAGTGCACTATGTAGGGAACAGGGTGTCATTTGCAATGCATCCCAGTGTCTGTCCGGTCTGCTCTGCTCTCGGTCTGCTCGGCAACTTTAATGTAGGGAAACTTAAACCAGTTCTACCAAATTTTTATCAACATGTTAAATTGCAACCAGAGGGAAAACATTTCTAGATCACCTGTACTCCACACACAGAGACGCATACAAAGCTCTCCCTTGCCCTCCATTTGGTAAATCCAACCACAACTCTATCCTCCTGATTCCAGCTTACAAGCTAAAATTAAAGCAGGAAGCACCAGTGACTCGGTCTATAAAAAAGTGGTCAGATAAAGCAGATGCGAAACTACAGGACTGTTTTTCTATCACAGACTGGAACATGTTCTGAGATTCCTCCGATGGCATTGAGGAGAACACCACATTAGTCACTGGCTTTATCAATAAGTGCATCGATGACGTCGTCCCCACAGTGACTATACGTACATACCAACCAGAAGCCATGGATTACAGGCAACATTCACACTGAGCTAAAGGGTAGAGCTGCCGATTTCAAGGTGCGGGACGCTAACCCGGAAGCTTAAAAGAAATCCCACTATGCCCTGCGACGAACCATCAAACAGGTAAAGCACCAATATAGGGCTAAGATTGAATTATACTACACCGGCTCTGACGCTCGTCTTATGTGGCAGGGCTTGCAAACTATTACAGACTACAAAGGGAAGTCAAGCCGCGAGCTGCCCAGTGACACGAGCCTACCAGACGAGCTAAATCACTTCTATGCTCGCTTCGAGGCAAGCAGCACTGAGGCATGCATGAGAGCATCAGCTGTTCCGGACGACTGTGTGATCACGCTCTCCATAGCCGACGTGAGTAAGACCTTTATACAGGTCAACATACACAAGGCTGCGGGGCCAGACGGAGTACCAGGACGTGTGCTCCGGGTATGTGCTGACCAACTGGCAAGTGTCTTCACTGACATTTTCAACATGTCCCTGATTGAGTCTGTAATATCAACATGTTTCAAGCAGACCACCATAGTCCCTGTGCCCAAGAACACAAAGACAACCTGCCTAAATGACTACAGACCCGTAGGTCTCACGTCAGTAGCCATGAAGTGCTTTGAAAGGCTGGTAATGGCTCACATCAACAACATTATCCCAGAAACCCTAGACCCACTCCAATTTGCATACCACTCTAACAGATCCACAGATGATGCAATCTCTATTGCACTCCACACTGCCCTTTCCAACCTGGACAAAAGGAACACTTATGTGAGAATGCTATTCATTGACTACAGCTCAGCGTTCAACACCATAGTACCCTCAAAGCTCATCACTAAGCTAGGGATCCTGGGACTAAACACCTCCCTCTGCAACTGGATCCTGGACTTACTGACAGGCCACCCCCAGGTGGTGAGGGTAGGTAGCAACACATCTGCCACGCTGATCCTCACCATTGGAGACCCCCAGGGTTGCGTGCTCAGTCCCCTCCTGTACTCTTTGTTCACCCACGACTGCACGGCCAGGCACGACTCCAACACCATCATTAAGTTTTCAGACGACACCAGTTGTAGGCCTGATCACCGACAACGACGAGACAGCCTATTGGGAAGAGGTCAGAGACCTGGCCGGGTGGTGCCAGAATAACAACCTATCCCTCAACGTAACCAAGACTAAGGAGATGATTGTGGACTACAGGAAAAGGAGGACCAAGCACACACCCATTCTCTTCGACGGGGCTGTAGTGGAGCAGGTTGAGAGCTTCACGTTCCTTGGTGTCCAGTCAAGTTCCCGTCAGTCTCTGTAGGGGCAGAGGGGCAGTGTCTTGAGGAGGAACTGCTCCACCTAGAGGGCTGTTGTATCCTCTACAGCCCTCAAACTCAAATTTAGACCTGGGACACCATTATCATTCATTATCAGGTAGAACAGAAAACCAGCAGTCTCCGGACCTCGTAGGGTAAGAGTTGAATACCCCTGCCCTACAGTGTTATGAACCTAGACTACAGTGTGTGTGGGTGGGTAGAGGGGGGCGGGTTGGTGTCATGTGGGTGGGTAGAGGGGTGTGGGTTGGTGTCATGTGGGTGTGGGTGTGTAGAGGGGTGTGGTTTGGTGTCATGTGGGTGGGTAGAGGGGTGTGGGTTGGTGTCATGTGGGTGGGTAGAGGGGGGCGGGTTGGTGTCATATGGGTGCCGGTGTGTAATTCTGTGTTTGTTCTATGCCAGTAAGCTGTTCAGACTGGCGGAACACATTTCTGCTCCTAATTACTGGTAGAGTATTATTGGCTTAACAGAATCAGTTAATATGCTGTAATGGGTGTAAATGCTCTTGATTAGTTGTTCTCTCCTCCCCTGGTGCGTAGAGGGTAGTCAGCCTACTGCTACAGCCTTTCTGGGGATATCTATATGCTCACTTAGCTTGGATTTGTACTTTGTGAAGACTATGAAAATACACAAGGAATATATATTTGTTTCATTATTTGTGAATATTAGGAATGCAACGTTACAGTGGGCTCACGGTTCGGTATGTATCACGGTTTGTGGGCCACGGTAACGGTACGGTTTCGGTATCTTTATATTTAAGAAAAGTTTGCACTTGTATGACTCTCATACAGGGGACGAGTTTGCAACACGTAGCTCTTCATCTCCCAAACCAGTACATAGTGAACCATCACAGTGAGGTAGCTTCCAGTACATTGTGAACCATCACAGTGAGGTAGCTTCCAGTACATAGTGAACCATCACAGTGAGGTAGCTTCCAGTACATAGTGAACCATCACAGTGAGGTAGCTTCCAGTACATAGTGAACCATCACAGTGAGGTAGCTTCCAGTACATAGTGAACCATCACAGTGAGGTAGCTTACCGTACATAGTGAACCATCACAGTGAGGTAGCTTCCAGTACATAGTGAACCATCACAGTGAGGTAGATTCCAGTACATAGTGAACCATCACAGTGAGGTAGATTCCAGTACGTAGTGAACCATCACAGTGAGGTAGTTTCCAGTACATAGTGAACCATCACAGTGAGGTAGTTTCCAGTACATAGTGAACCATCACAGTGAGGTAGTTTCCAGTACATAGTGAACCATCACAGTGAGGTAGCTTCCAGTACATAGTGAACCATCACAGTGAGGTAGTTTCCAGTACATAGTGAACCATCACAGTGAGGTAGCTTCCCGTACATAGTGAACCATCACAGTGAGGTAGCTTCCCGTACATAGTGAACCATCACAGTGAGGTAGCTTCCAGCACATAGTGAACCATCACAGTGAGGTAGCTTACAGTACATAGTTAACCATCACAGTGAGGTAGATTCCAGTACATAGTGAACCATCACAGTGAGGTAGTTTCCAGTACATAGTGAACCATCACAGTGAGGTTGTTTCCAGTATATAGTGAACCATCACAGTGAGGTAGATTCCAGTACATAGTGAACCATCACAGTGAGGTAGATTCCAGTACGTAGTGAACCATCACAGTGAGGTAGTTTCCAGTACATAGTGAACCATCACAGTGAGGTAGTTTCCAGTACATAGTGAACCATCACAGTGAGGTAGTTTCCAGTACATAGTGAACCATCACAGTGAGGTAGCTTCCAGTACATAGTGAACCATCACAGTGAGGTAGTTTCCAGTACATAGTGAACCATCACAGTGAGGTAGCTTCCCGTACATAGTGAACCATCACAGTGAGGTAGCTTCCCGTACATAGTGAACCATCACAGTGAGGTAGCTTCCAGCACATAGTGAACCATCACAGTGAGGTAGCTTACAGTACATAGTTAACCATCACAGTGAGGTAGATTCCAGTACATAGTGAACCATCACAGTGAGGTAGTTTCCAGTACATAGTGAACCATCACAGTGAGGTTGTTTCCAGTATATAGTGAACCATCACAGTGAGGTAGCTTCCAGTACATAGTGAACCATCACAGTGAGGTAGCTTCCCGTACATAGTGAACCATCACAGTGAGGTAGCTTCCCGTACATAGTGAACCATCACAGTGAGGTAGCTTCCCGTACATAGTGAACCATCACAGTGAGGTAGCTTCCAGTACATAGTGAACCATCACAGTGAGGTAGCTTCCAGTACATAGTGAACCATCACAGTGAGGTAGTTTCCAGTACATAGTGAACCATCACAGTGAGGTAGTTTCCAGTACATAGTGAACCGTCACAGTGAGGTAGCTTCCAGTACATAGTGAACCGTCACAGTGAGGTAGCTTCCAGTACATAGTGAACCGTCACAGTGAGGTAGCTTCCAGTACATAGTGAACCGTCACAGTGAGGTAGCTTCCAGTACATAGTGAACCATCACAGTGAGGTTGCTTCCAGTACATAGTGAACCATCACAGTGAGGTAGCTTTTTTTTATATAAAAAAATATTTAACCAAGCAAGTCAGTTAAGAACAAATTCTTATTTCAAACGACAGCCTAGCTGCCTAACTGCCTTGTTCAGGGGCAGAACGACATGTATTTACCTTGTCAGCTATAGGGATTCAATCTAACAACCTTTCGGTTACTGGCTCAATGCTCTACCACTAGGCTACCTGCCACCCCGTTTGAGTTGCTCTGGATGTCCAACTATCAGTGGAGAGAGCTAGATAGGTTGTCTGTGTCAATTTATTTTAAATTTCTCTCCGTGATGTTTCATAGAGTTTGGGAATTACTTTGCCGCTGAAATGTGTGCGGGAGGGGACATTATAACGCCGTTACATTGTTTTCATCAAGTGATGAAATCCTGAGTCAGTAACCACCAAATAGGGCTGCAAATCTTTGGCTATGAATACTCCCACTGCTTTCCTTATTTCTTTGTTTTTCTGAATTTGTAGCAAATTGTTGTTGGAATGCAACGGAGAGAGATTGTTGTGTTTTGGCTAACGAGTCTACTCTCCTTGCTCCAGCTCCACCTGCAAGGGATATGGCCAGGTGATGGCCACGTAAATGACACATCATGTTAGAAGTGTTTCCACTTGAGTAGCCGACGGTGGCAAAGCAATGCTTGCAGACTGTACTTTCTTTGTTTACGTTCTTCTTACCCTCGTCATCGTATTGACCGCTGAATCCAAAATGTTCCCACACAGCAGATTTGAAAGACGGCTCTGTCTCGCTCGCCGCTTCGCTCTGTCTCGCTCGCCGCTTCGCTCTGTCTCGCTCGCCGCTTCGCTCTGTCTCGCTCGCCGCTTCGCTCTGTCTCGCTCGCCGCTTCGCTCTGTCTCGCTCGCCGCTTCGCTCTGTCTCGCTCGCCGCTTCGCTCTGTCTCGCTCGCCGCTTCGCTCTGTCTCGCTCGCCGCTTCGCTCTGTCTCGCTCGCCGCTTCGCTCTGTCTCGCTCGCCGCTTCGCTCTGTCTCGCTCGCCGCTTCGCTCTGTCTCGCTCGCCGCTTCGCTCTGTCTCGCTCGCCGCTTCGCTCTGTCTCGCTCGCCGCTTCGCTCTGTCTCGCTCGCCGCTTCGCTCTGTCTCGCTCGCCGCTTCGCTCTGTCTCGCTCGCCGCTTCGCTCTGTCTCGCTCGCCGCTTCGCTCTGTCTCGCTCGCCGCTTCGCTCTGTCTCGCTCGCCGCTTCGCTCTGTCTCGCTCGCCGCTTCGCTCTGTCTCGCTCGCCGCTTCGCTCTGTCTCGCTCGCCGCTTCGCTCTGTCTCGCTCGCCGCTTCGCTCTGTCTCGCTCGCCGCTTCGCTCTGTCTCGCTCGCCGCTTCGCTCTGTCTCGCTCGCCGCTTCGCTCTGTCTCGCTCGCCGCTTCGCTCTGTCTCGCTCGCCGCTTCGCTCTGTCTCGCTCGCCGCTTCGCTCTGTCTCGCTCGCCGCTTCGCTCTGTCTCGCTCGCCGCTTCGCTCTGTCTCGCTCGCCGCTTCGCTCTGTCTCGCTCGCCGCTTCGCTCTGTCTCGCTCGCCGCTTCGCTCTGTCTCGCTCGCCGCTTCGCTCTGTCTCGCTCGCCGCTTCGCTCTGTCTCGCTCGCCGCTTCGCTCTGTCTCGCTCGCCGCTTCGCTCTGTCTCGCTCGCCGCTTCGCTCTGTCTCGCTCGCCGCTTCGCTCTGTCTCGCTCGCCGCTTCGCTCTGTCTCGCTCGCCGCTTCGCTCTGTCTCGCTCGCCGCTTCGCTCTGTCTCGCTCGCCGCTTCGCTCTGTCTCGCTCGCCGCTTCGCTCTGTCTCGCTCGCCGCTTCGCTCTGTCTCGCTCGCCGCTTCGCTCTGTCTCGCTCGCCGCTTCGCTCTGTCTCGCTCGCCGCTTCGCTCTGTCTCGCTCGCCGCTTCGCTCTGTCTCGCTCGCCGCTTCGCTCTGTCTCGCTCGCCGCTTCGCTCTGTCTCGCTCGCCGCTTCGCTCTGTCTCGCTCGCCGCTTCGCTCTGTCTCGCTCGCCGCTTCGCTCTGTCTCGCTCGCCGCTTCGCTCTGTCTCGCTCGCCGCTTCGCTCTGTCTCGCTCGCCGCTTCGCTCTGTCTCGCTCGCCGCTTCGCTCTGTCTCGCTCGCCGCTTCGCTCTGTCTCGCTCGCCGCTTCGCTCTGTCTCGCTCGCCGCTTCGCTCTGTCTCGCTCGCCGCTTCGCTCTGTCTCGCTCGCCGCTTCGCTCTGTCTCGCTCGCCGCTTCGCTCTGTCTCGCTCGCCGCTTCGCTCTGTCTCGCTCGCCGCTTCGCTCTGTCTCGCTCGCCGCTTCGCTCTGTCTCGCTCGCCGCTTCGCTCTGTCTCGCTCGCCGCTTCGCTCTGTCTCGCTCGCCGCTTCGCTCTGTCTCGCTCGCCGCTTCGCTCTGTCTCGCTCGCCGCTTCGCTCTGTCTCGCTCGCCGCTTCGCTCTGTCTCGCTCGCCGCTTCGCTCTGTCTCGCTCGCCGCTTCGCTCTGTCTCGCTCGCCGCTTCGCTCTGTCTCGCTCGCCGCTTCGCTCTGTCTCGCTCGCCGCTTCGCTCTGTCTCGCTCGCCGCTTCGCTCTGTCTCGCTCGCCGCTTCGCTCTGTCTCGCTCGCCGCTTCGCTCTGTCTCGCTCGCCGCTTCGCTCTGTCTCGCTCGCCGCTTCGCTCTGTCTCGCTCGCCGCTTCGCTCTGTCTCGCTCGCCGCTTCGCTCTGTCTCGCTCGCCGCTTCGCTCTGTCTCGCTCGCCGCTTCGCTCTGTCTCGCTCGCCGCTTCGCTCTGTCTCGCTCGCCGCTTCGCTCTGTCTCGCTCGCCGCTTCGCTCTGTCTCGCTCGCCGCTTCGCTCTGTCTCGCTCGCCGCTTCGCTCTGTCTCGCTCGCCGCTTCGCTCTGTCTCGCTCGCCGCTTCGCTCTGTCTCGCTCGCCGCTTCGCTCTGTCTCGCTCGCCGCTTCGCTCTGTCTCGCTCGCCGCTTCGCTCTGTCTCGCTCGCCGCTTCGCTCTGTCTCGCTCGCCGCTTCGCTCTGTCTCGCTCGCCGCTTCGCTCTGTCTCGCTCGCCGCTTCGCGCTGTCTCGCTCGCCGCTTCGCGCTGTCTCGCTCGCCGCTTCGCGCTGTCTCGCTCGCCGCTTCGCTCTGTCTCGCTCGCCGCTTCGCTCTGTCTCGCTCGCCGCTTCGCGCTGTCTCGCTCGCCGCTTCGCGCTGTCTCGCTCGCCGCTTCGCGCTGTCTCGCTCGCCGCTTCGCGCTGTCTCGCTCGCCGCTTCGCGCTGTCTCGCTCGCCGCTTCGCGCTGTCTCGCTCGCCGCTTCGCGCTGTCTCGCTCGCCGCTTCGCGCTGTCTCGCTCGCCGCTTCGCGCTGTCTCGCTCGCCGCTTCGCTCTGTCTCGCTCGCCGCTTCGCGCTGTCTCGCTCGCCGCTTCGCGCTGTCTCGCTCGCCGCTTCGCGCTGTCTCGCTCGCCGCTTCGCGCTGTCTCGCTCGCCGCTTCGCGCTGTCTCGCTCGCCGCTTCGCGCTGTCTCGCTCGCCGCTTCGCGCTGTCTCGCTCGCCGCTTCGCGCTGTCTCGCTCGCCGCTTCGCGCTGTCTCGCTCGCCGCTTCGCGCTGTCTCGCTCGCCGCTTCGCGCTGTCTCGCTCGCCGCTTCGCGCTGTCTCGCTCGCCGCTTCGCGCTGTCTCGCTCGCCGCTTCGCGCTGTCTCGCTCGCCGCTTCGCGCTGTCTCGCTCGCCGCTTCGCGCTGTCTCGCTCGCCGCTTCGCTCTGTCTCGCTAGCGCTCTCTTGTCACGTTGGAGCTGAGTATATTTGTTTTTAGTTTCCCCTTTCTTCATGGGGCCCCTTTTGGGAGGTTTCCTACTGAGATGTCATTGCAAATCGTCCATAGGTTGTTTAAGGGGGAGCGGGTTGTGGTCACTGTGGTCACAGTTGCTACATTTTGAGACATTGCTGTGGAGTAAAGTTTGTCAGCCCTCAGGAGCCCCCTAATGGCCTGGGGCCCCAAGCAGTTGCCTGCCTTGCCTGTTCACAAGCTGCGCGTTTGGTTCTGTGGATCTGAATGTACAATGTGCGTGTAGTCTGCAGCACAATAAGCACATTTTGGAAATTATAGGAAAATGACAGGCATATCGTAATTCCGCGGTTCACGTGTGCATATTGAACCGTAGGGGGCGTACCGAAAGGTTCGACAACGTACTGTGTACCGTTGCATCGCTAGTGAATATGCATGCTCATTTCAGTACTGCAAAGAAACTATAAGCCTCTTGTTTTCTGCCAACTCCAATTAATTCCGAACAGACATGTCTTTGTGATGATTCTATTTTAAACCTCTCTTACCTGGTATCTCTTGCTTTGCAGTTGTGTGGCTGTGGGCTGCTGGGCGTGGGCATCTGGCTGTCTGTGTCCCAGGGCAGCTTTGCCACCTTCTCACCCTCCTTCCCGTCGCTCTCCGCTGCCAACCTGGTCATTGCCATCGGCGCCATCGTCATGGTGACCGGCTTCCTGGGCTGCCTGGGAGCCATCAAGGAGAACAAGTGCCTGCTTCTGAGTGTGAGTTAAGAACTGGCCTGCCCACGCACGCAGACATACAAACACACTTGCACATATATACAACTCTCTCTTTCTGTCTTTCTTCTCTCCCTCTATCTATTTCTCTCTCTACCCCAGTACCCCAATACCACACACACACACACCAGCCTTCAGTAGAGCAGTCAGGCTAACGAGCTCAACGGGGGAGATGAATCCTCAGTAAAAACCTTGGGGGCTCACAGATAAAATTAGGCCCGAGTGCCAGGCACTGCGGGAGTCTCCCATTCCTCAATGGCCATGGTCACAGCCTGATTGAAATAATTGTCAGTGTGAGGTCCTTTGTGTCACATGCTGTCACATGCTTGAGTTATGTAGATTAGACATTGCTTGTATTGTAAAAAAAAACTGAGAGCGCTGAATTATTTAATACAAAGAATACTCTTGTTTGTCTAGACTCATGTTGTTCCCGGAGAACTGTTAAGTTAAGAGTTTTATCTCAAGTGTTATTTAAATAGCAACGTTTGAAAAGATAACGCACAAGTAGGTTTACATAACTGAATGCAAAACTTTTTATATCAACTTGAAAATGAGAGGAGTTGGAATTTCAAACACCTCCAACCCCTTGGAGCAGCTATCTCAAACATCAGTTAAAAGCATATTGAATATTCTGCATCAGCACATCACTACGTCTGCGCTATGTGCTTTAACAATTTTGTATAGCATGAAGCGAGAGAGAGAAAGAGAGAGCGAGCGAGACGGAAAGAGAGAGAAACAGAATTAGAGAGAGAAAAAGAGAGACGGAAAGAGAGAAAGACAGAAATAGAGACGGAAAGAGAGAAAGACAGAAATAGAGATAAAAAAAATAGAAAGAGAGAGGGAGGGCCTGGATCTTTGCCAGAACACCACAGTGATAAATAAGGAACCCTGGTGTAAAAGCTTCATAACACATCACTGTAATATGTAAATTTTTGGGCAACCCCGACCAAATTCACATAGAAATGTACAGTTTTAGTCGGAAGTTTACATACACCTTAGCCAAATACATTTAAACTCAGTTTTTCACAATTCCTGACATTTAATCCTAGTAAGAATTCCCTATCTTAAGTCAGTTAGGATCACCACTTTATTTTAAGAATGTGAAATGTCAGAATACTAGTAGAGAATGATTTATTTCAGTTTTTATTTCTTTCATCACATTCCCAGTGGGTCAGAAGTTTACATACACTCAATTAGTATTTGGAAGCATTGCCTTTAAATTGTTTAACTTGGGTCAAACGTTTCAGGTAGCCTTCCACAAGCTTCCCACAATAAGTTGGGTGAATTTTGGCCCATTCCTCCTGACAGAGCTGGTGTAACTGAGCCAGGTTTGTAGGCCTCCTTGCTCACGCTTTTTCAGTTCTGCCCACAAATTTTCTATAGGATTGATGTCAGGGCTTTGTGATGGCCACTCCAATACCTTGACTTTGTTGTCCTTAAGACATTTTTCCACAACTTTGTAAGTATGCCTGGAGTCATTGTCCATTTGGAAGACCCATTTGCGACCAAGCTTTAACTTCCTGACTGATGTCTTGAAATGTTGCTTCAATATATCCACATCATTTTCCTTCCTCATGATGCCATCTATTTTGTGAAGTGCACCAGTCCCTCCTGCAGAAAAGCACCCCCACAAAATGATGCTGCCACCCCTGTGCTTCACGGTTGGGATGGTGTTCTTCAGCTTGCAAGCGTCCCCCTTTTTCCTCCAAACATAACTATGGTCATTATGGCCTAACAGTTCTATTTTTGTTTCATCAGACCAGAGGACGTTTCTCCAAAAAGTACGATCTTTGTCCCCATGTGCAGTTGCAAACCGTAGTCTGGATTTTTTATGGCGGTTTTCGAGCAGTGGGTTCTTCCTTGCTGAGCGGCCTTTCAGGTTATGTTGATATAGGACTCGTTTTACTGTGGATATAGATACTTTTGTACCTGTTTCCTCCAGCATATTCACAAGGTAGTTTGCTGTTGTTCTGGGATTGATTAGCACTTTTCGCACCAAAGTACGTTCATCTCTAGAAAACACGTCTCCTTCCTGAGCGGTATGAAGGCTGCGTGGTCCCATGGTGTTTATACTGGCGTACTATTGTTTGTACAGATGAACGTGGTACCTTCAGGCATTTGGAAATTGCTCCCAAGGATGAACCAGACTTGTGGAGGTCTTGGCTGATTTCTTTTGATTTTCCCATGATGTCAAGCAAAGAGGCACTGAGTTTGAAGGTAGGCCTTGAAATACATCCACAGCTACACCTCCAATTGACTCAAATGATGTCAATTAGCCTATCAGAAGCTTCTAAAGCCGTGACATCATTTCGGGAATTTTCCAAGTTGTTTAAAGGCACAGTCAACTTAGTGTATGCTAACTTCTGACCCACTGGAATTGTGATACAGTGCATTATAAGTGAAAAAATCTGTCTGTAAACAATTGTTGGAAAAATAACTTGTGTAATGCACAAAGTAGATGTCCTAACCGACTAACCTAAACTATAGTTTGTTAACAAGACATTTGTAGAGTGGTTGAAAAATGAGTTTTAATGACTCCAACCTAAGTGTATGTAAACTTCCTGTAAATTAAAGATCTGTCATTCTTATTGAAAGCAAGTCTAAGAAGCAATGGATCTCTTCTATGTGTGCTATTTCCTTGCTTCCCAGTCTTACATTTTAGTCATTTTGTAGATGGTCTTATCTAGAGCGACTTACAGTGGTGATTGCATACATTTTAATACATACTGGTCCCGTGTGGGAGTCAAACCCACATCCCTGGCATTTGTGCACCAGCTTCAAACAGCTGAAAACACAGTATTTTTGGTTATGGAAAATATATTTCACTGTGATTTAGATGGTACAATGATTGTCTACACACTATAGTTGTTTTGCCACATAAACCCGAAATTAGGCAAACTATTAGAATTTTAGCAACCAGTAATTGGCAGAGTAATTTCTGCATAGTGCATCTTTAAGCTGTATCATATTGAGCCAATGGGTATTTCATATTTCATATTTTCAATGGATATTTCATGCATCTGCATTGCTTGCTGTTTGGGGTTTTGGGCTGGGTTTCTGTGTAGCACATTGTGACAGCTGCTGATGTAAAAATGGCTTTATAAATGAGTTTGATTGATTGCTATTCGCCCAAACCTTCCCAAACCTGGGAAGATAAATTATGTCTGTTTGGAAACATCAGATTGGAGTTAGCCCTCTTTGGGCCAATCAGATCTGAGGTACCGGCCTGACATATTATCTGTAAAATTGTTCTGTGAACAAACTCTCTTTGGATTGGAACTATTTGAAATATAAAGGTCAGAGAACCTTTTCCATCAGGAAGCTTGCGCCTAGGCTAGACAAGTTGAATGAGCCCATCGCAAAAGGCAAGATTGTTTTGTGTGACACACTTGGCCGACATTGTTGACATGAAAGTGAGTGTGTATGTGTCCGTGCGCGCACACACACAAACTCACACACACACACACACACACTGTAATCAGAGCACTAACTTTTTGTCTAAACAAGCTGTTCCTGAAACTTTCCACACCCGGAGGAAATATGATAAACAAACTTTGTGGGACCTGCCAACAAAAGATAAAACATTCAATGAAACAATCTAACGCTGAACTGGCCACCTAAAGATTCAATAAATAACTGTCTGTGCGGTTTTCACTGTGATCCCCTGTTCATACAGACCGTGACACAAATAATAAACGCATAACAAAATTAATAGAACTCTACGCAAATTGAATTTCTGAATCTGCCGGTTGCTGCGCTCCCATGCTGTGAAGAAGGGACAGAGTAAATATTTAGTTGAAGGAGTGAGGAGGCACTGGGCTGCGTCCGTGGGAGATGAATCTGTAGAGCAATTAAACCTCCTCCACGCATGTTCACTGGCCCTTGGGCACTCACTTTCTCTCCATCTCTCTCCCTCCCTCTCTTGCTGTCTTTCTCTCCCTCTGTATCTCTCCATCTCCCTCTATTCTCCCCCCCTCTCTCTATCACCCTTTCTTTTGCAGTTCTTCATTGTCTTGCTGATAATCCTGCTGGCAGAGCTGATACTACTCATCCTGTTCTTTGTGTATTCAGATAAGGTAAGGATACTTTAATGTCCCCAATGTTAACCGTGTTTGACTATGATACATTATATGATACTCCAGAAAACCCTTACAGTTGCCCAAGAGTACTTCTCAGTGACCATGAAAAAGAGCGCCACCAAGTGGTGGTTTTTGAAATGGGTACAACTGTCCCAGAGTCCTGGCAAGAGGACTGACAATGACCAGCAGGAGACAGGGTTACAATCAGGTTTGGGGAGTAACGGATTACAAAAAAACGGTACCTGTAATTCGTTTCATTACCAGTAAAAATATTGTAATCAGATTACAGATTTTTGAAAAACTAGATGATTACTTCGATGATTACTTTTAAATTCAGAAAGGATTTTTGCGAAAAACTTATTTGACACTTCTCTGTTTTCTCAATGACATTCAAATCAGCATTGAAAAAAGGCGCAAGTTTAAGTTTGTTCCACCTGAGCGTCTGACCACAAGTCAGAGACCACTATGATGATACACCAAATGTGTTTGATGGATCGCGGGAAAAGAGCAGGAATAGGCTTTTGTAGGCTGTAGTCCAATGTCTTCCAATGGTGCGACTGCTGTCGGCACCGAAAGATTATCCAACTTGATTAAACACTTGGAGGTAAGGATGACAGCAGTGGTGTAGTCTACGGCGATACGGATATCACTTATTATTGATATCTTCATAGAGCATTGTGAATTACACTGCTGCTCTATCATTTAGCTATTTGGGCCTTACGGATTTTGGATGTTGTATATGGCTATTCACAAATCTAAATGTGTATTTGAACCCAATAATGGTTGAATTCAAGAAGTTTAAGCTGCCTATCAATCATTGTTTTTGATACCAGTGGACAGCCAGTGAAAAATGCACTCTTGCAACAGCTGCATAGTGCGGATCCCAGCCTACGGAATAAAAGTGCTTTTTTTTATTACTCAATCTAATTCATGCTGATGAAAAAAAAACATAGGCCTAATGGACACATGCTCAAACTCGCCCACTTTTGATAGACTTAAGAGGAAATCTGTAGTTGCTACATCCATTTTTGGACAGTACCAGTCAACAGTTTGAAAACACCTACTCATTCAAGTTTTTTGTTTTTTTAAACTATTTTCTACATTGTAGAATAATAGTGAAGACATCAAAACTATGAAATAACACATATGGAATCATGCAGTAACCAAAAAGTGTTTAACAAATCAAAATATATTTTATATTTGAGATTCTTCAAAGTAGCCACCCTTTGCCTTGATGATAGCTTTGCACACTATTGACATTCTCTCAACCAGCTTCACTTGGAATGCTTTTCTAACAGTATTGAAGGAGTTCCCACATATGCTGAGCACTTGTTGGCTGCTTTTCCTTCACTCTGCGGTCCAACTCATCCCAAACCATCTCAATTGGGTTGTGGTCGGGTGATTGTGGAGGCCAGGTCATCTGATGCAGCACTCCATCACTCTCCTTCTTGGTCAAATAGCCCTTACACAGCCTGAAGGTGTGTTAGGTCATTGTCCTATTGAAAAATAAACGATAGTCCCACTAAGCGCAAACCAGATGGGATGGCGTATCACTGCAGAACGCTGTGGTAGCCATGCTGGTTAAGTGTGCCTTGAATTCTAAATACATCACAGACAGTATCACCAGCAAAGCACCCCCACACAATCACACCACCTCCTCCATGCTTCCCGGTGGGAACCACACATGCGGAGATAATCTGTTCACCTACTCTGCATCTCACAAAGACGCGGTTGGAACCAAAAATCTCAAATTTGGACTCATCAGACCAAAGGACAGATTTGCAACGGTCTAATGTCCATTGCTGGTGTTTGTTGGTCCAAGCAAGTCTCTTCTTCTTATTGGTGTCCTTTAGTAGTGGTTTCTTTACGGCAATTTGATTATGAAGGCCTGATTCATGCAGACTCCTCTGAACAGTTGATGTTGAGATGTGTCTGTTACTTGAACTCTGTGATGCATTTATTTGGGCTGCAATTTCAGAGGCTGGTAACTCTAATGACCTTATCCTCTGCAGCAGAGGTATCTCTGGGTCTTCCTTTCCTGTGGCGGTCCTCATAAGAGCCAGTTTCATCATAGCGCTTGAGGGTTTTTGCGTCTGCACTTGAATTTTTTAAAATGTTCTGCATTGATTGACCTTCAGGGCTTTAAGTAATGATAGACTGTTGTTTCTCTTTGCTTTTTTGAGCTGTTCCTGACACAATATGAACTTGGTCTTTTACCAAAAAGTTCCACAAATGAACTTTTAACAAGGCACACATGTTAATTGAAATGCATTCCAGGTGACTACCTCATGAAGCTGGTTGAGAGAATGCCAAGAGTGTGCAAAGCTCAGGGTAAAGGGTAGCTACTTTGAAGAATCTCAAATATAAAATTTGTTTAACACTTTTTTGGTTACTACATGATTCCGTATGTGTTATTTCATAGTTTTGATGTCTTCACTATTATTCTGCAATGTAGAAAATAGTCAAAAATAAAGAACAACCCTTGAATGAGTACTTTGACTGGTACTGTATATCAACTGAACCCTAACCAGTTACTAGAACACTTGCTTGGTCAAAGACTCACTAACACCAGTCAGGGACTCCAGAAGAAGGATTGTTCATGTGGCACGGGTCCAGATGTGAGTTGAGGTGGAGGACAGGACTTTATAAAGGTTGTCTCAATATGTCCTCCTGGAGACAACAAAAAAGTTCAGGGCCAGACTGGTGTCTCCAACCCCAGGATATTCCACTGATTGGCTGACCGGGTCAGCTGACTCTGGTCCATGGCAACCCGGTCCCTAACACATAGGTGTGAAGTGGCCTTCTGCAGCAGGACAATAGCTTCAGGCTAAGGTCGGGGGTTGGTAACCTACCCCAGCTGTAAGAAATCACAAAGTTTGTCATCAGAATTGGGAGAATCCATGCCAGTGTAGCCCGGAAAAAAATGTGTATCTCAGATTGTTCTGGCAATTCTCACAGAGAAACTTAATTGGGAGGAAGGATGATTGACATACTTTTTACATTTGTATGACATTTTTTGAAAATCATGATGAAAGTGGCCATTTTAGGCCCTTTTTAGACCTACAGTATACATGCCTCCAGTAAGACCCTATGATCTGTGAACCATACATGATACAAATCTAATCTAATTCTACTTCTCACATGCGGCCAGTACAACAGGTGTAGTCCTTATGGTGAAATGGTTAATTACAAGCCCTTAACCAACAATGCAGTTAAGAAAAATACGTGTAAAAAAAAAATAGATAAGTAAATAATAACAAATAATTAAAGAGCAGCAGTAAAATAACAGTAGCAAGGCTATATACAGGGGGTACCAGTACAGAGTCAATGTGCGGAGGAACAGGTTAGTTGAGGTAATTGAGGTAGTATGTACATGTAGGTAGAGTTAAAGTGACTATGCATAGATAATAAACAGAGAGTAGCGGTGGGGGTTGGTCGGGGGGCAAATAGTCTGGGTAGCCAGTTAATTAGCTGTTCAGGAGTCTTATGGCTTGGGGGTAGAAGCTGTTAAGTAGCCTTTTGGACCTAGACTTGGTGCTCTGGTACCGCTTGTCGTGCGGTAGCAGAGAAAACAGTCTATGATTAGGGTGGCTGGAGTCTTTGACAATTTTTTCCCCTCTGACACCTCCTGGTATAGAGGTCCTGGATGGCAGGAAGCTTGGCCCCAGTGATGTACTGGGCCGTATGGACTGCCCTCTGTAGTGCCTTGCGGTCGGAGGCAGTGATGCAACCAGTCAGGATGCTCTCGATGGTGCATCTGTAGAACCGTTTGAGGATCAGCCAAATCTTTTCAGTCTCCTGAGGGGGAATAGGCGATGTCGTGCCCTCTTCACTTGTCTTGGTGTGTTTGGACCATGATAGTTGTTGGTGATGTGGACTCTAAGGAACTTGAATCTCTCAATCTGCTCAACTACAGCCCCGTCGATGAGAATGGGTGCATGCTCGGTACTCCTTTTCCTGTAGTCCACAATCATCTCCTTTGTGTTGAGGGAGAGGTTGTTATCCTGGCACCACACGGCCAGGTCTCTGACCTCATCCTTAAAGGCTGTCTCATCGTTGTCGGTGATCAGGCCTACCACTGTTGTGTTGTCTGCAAACTAAATGATGGTGTTGGAGTCATGCCTGGCCATGCAGTCATGAGTAAATAAGGAGTACAGGAGGGGACTGAGCACGCATCCCTGAGGGGCCCCCGTGTTGAGGATCAGTGTGGCAGATGTGTTGTTACTTACCCTCACCACCTGGGTGCAGCCCATCAGGAAGTCCAAGATTCAGTTGCAGAGGGGGGTGTTTAGTCCCAGGGTCCTTTGCTTAGTGATGAGGGCACTATAGTGTTGAACGCTGAGCTGTAGTCAATGAATAGCATTCTCACGTAGGTGTTCCTTTTGTCCAGGTGGGAAAGGGCAGTGTGGAGTGCAATAGAGATTGCATCATCTGTGGATCTGTCGGGACGATATGCAAATTGGAGTGGGTCTAGGGTTTCTGGGATAATGGTGTTGATGTGAGCCATGACCAGCCTTTCAAAGCAATTCATGGATAAAGATGTGAGTGCTACGGGTCAGTTGTCATTTAGGCAGGTTACCTTAGTGTTCTTGGGCACAGGGACTATGGTGGTCTGCTTGAAACATGTTGGTATTACAGACTCAGTCAGTGACATGTTGAAAATTTCAGTGAGGACACTTGCCAGTTGGACAGCGCATGCTCAGAGTATACATCCTGGTTATCCGTCTGGCCCCGCAGCCTTGTGAATGTTGACCTGTTTAAAGGTCTTACTCACATCGGATACAGAGTGCATGATTACACAGTCGTCTGGAACAGCTGATGCTCTCATGCATGCTTCAGTGTTGCTTGCCTCGAAGTGAGCATAGAAGTAATTTAGCTCGTCTGGTAGGCTCGTGTCACTGGGTTGCTCGTGGCTGTGCTTCCCTTTGTAGTCTGTAATAGTTTGCAAGCCCTGCCACATCCAACGAGCGTCGGAGCCGGTGTAGTACAATTCAAATTTAGTCCTGTATTGACGCTTTGCTTGTTTGATGGTTCGTCTGAGGGCATAGCAGGATTTCTTCTAAGCATCCGGGTTAGAGTCCCACTCCTTGAAAGTGGCACCTCTACCCTTTAGCTCAGTACAGATGTTGCCTGTAATCCATGGCTTCTGGTTGGGGTATGTACGTACATTCAGTGTGGGGACGACGTCATTGATGCACTTATTGATGAAGCCAGTGACTGATGTGGTGTACTCCTCAATGCAATCGGAAGGGTTCCGGAACATGTTCCAGTCTGTGCCTGCTAAACAGTTCTGTAGCTTAGCATCTACATCATCTGACCACTTCTTTATTGACGAGTTTGCTTGTAAGCAGGAATCACGAGGATAGAAATATGGTCAGATTCGCCAAATGGCGGGCGAGGGAGAGCTTTGTACACATCTCTTTTTTTGGACTAAAGGTGGTCTCGAGTTTTTTTTTCTCGGGTTGCTCATTTAACATGCTGGTAGAAATTAGGTAAAACGGATTTAAGTTTCCCTGCATTAAAGTCCCTGGGCCACTAGGAGTGCCGCTTCTGGATGAGCGTTTTCCTGTTTGCGTATGGCCTTATACAGCTCACTGCATGCGGCCTTAGTGCCAGCATTGGTTTGTGGCGCTAAATAGACAGCTACGAAACATATAGATGATAACTTGGTAAATAGTGTGGTCTACAGCTTATCATGAGATACTCTACCTCAGGTGAGCAAAACCTTGAGAGTTCCTCACTTTTAGATTTTGTGCACCAGCTGTTGTTTACAAATATACACAGACCGCCACCCTTTGTCTTACCAGAGGCGGCTGTTCTATCTTGCCAATGTAGCGTTAACCCCGCCAGCTGTATGTTATTCACGTCGTCGTTCAGCCACTACTCGGTGAAACATAAGATAGTACAGTTTTTAATGTCCCATTGGTAGGATATTCGTGATCGTAGCTCGTCTATTTTGTTATCCAATAATTGTACGTAGGCTAATAGGACTGATGGTGGAGGCAGATTACCCACTCGCCGTTGGATCCTTACAAGGTACCCCAACCTACGTCCCCGATATCTCTGTCTCGTTCTCATGCGAATCACAAGGATTTCGGCTCTGGATGTCTGAAGTAAAGAAAATATTTGTCCAGTACGAGGTGAGTGATTGCTGTCCTGGTATCTAGAAGCTCTTTTCGGGCATAAGAGACGGTGGCTGAAGCATTATGTACAAAATAAGTTACAAATAATGTGAAAAAACACACACAATAGCACAATTGGTTAGCAGACCGTAAAACGCCAGCCATCTCCTCCGGCACCATTCTAATAATACAAACAACATATTGGTGTCATTCTATTCCTTATAGTATGCTGTTCTACAATATGAAGTATGTCTTCATTGTGAAATAAAACATTTCTGATTTAATTTATTCAATATTACAAAGATTAATATCTGAAAAGTTGCCTTTTTGACTTTGTTTAAGACATTGTTTGGAACAATATACTCTTCAAGTACAGCAAATTTCCAGTGTGGGCTCTCTGCTAATTCTAAAGGTAAGGTACATTTTACGAGCACCACCAACACAGTGCATGGGAAAATGGATACAAAGCGAACTCCCTCTTCTGGTGATTTGCTGAATGTGCAGTCCTAAAGGAAGGCTGTAATTGGTTAAAAACCAATAATGTCAATCAATATGTATAATTTGGGTCACATCATTAAAAGTACCGGAGAGCCCAATCTGGAAATTTGACGTGTTTGAAGAGTATATTGTTACAAACAAATCCAATAGGGTACTTTTGAGATTTTTCATATTTTTTCATATTTTTTATGTTGAATAAATTAATTTGAAAAATAGTATTTCAGAATCTAGACATACTCAATATTTGAGAGCACCCTCTAATGACACCAATATGTTGTCTGTATCATGTATGGTTCACAGATCAGGGTCTTACTACAGGCATGTATAGATCTAAAAAGGGCCTAAAATGGCCACTTTCATCATGAATTAAAAAAAAATGGTTTGTGATACAAATTGTATAAGCATGTCAAGCGTCCTTCCTCCCAATGAAGTTACAATGTGATAATTGCCAGAACATTTTCGGCCAACTCTGGCGTGGAATCTCCCAATTCACTTAACATCTACTTTCCTTTAATTACTTATCATGTATTAAGCCTGACATGAAAACCGACATGAGACATACTGCATATTTGCACACACACACAAACACACACGCACCCCAAGACACAAATGGTGTCATGTACATAAGCACGGCCCAGTTGTTCTTTGCTGAGTGTCCTCAGTCTCCCCTTTCAAAGACACTTGTCTCACAGCGAGAGTTTAAGCGTCTTCACCCCTCAGAGGTGACCCCCAGGGTTAAAAAGATCACAGGTCAGCCCGCACAATGCAGTCTAACCCCTGGCCAGTTGGCTCGGTGTAATTGCTTCTGAGCTCTGTTTTAGCCCCACTCTCTTATTTCCCCCACCTAAAGCTTTAGATCAGCATTTCCCATGACCCCTAGAGCCAGGGATGGGGCTATGTGTTGCTATGTATGGCCAGGGTCTGAGAATCTGAGAACACTGGATAGCATGTAAAGCTCATGAGATTATTGACCGCCATGGGTGAAGTCTTAAAATCAACCTATAACTGTTCACAGATAGATGACGCACCCAAATATTTCAAATCAAAGTTTATTTGTCACGTACATAGATTTGTAGCAGGTGCAGTGAAATGCTTATGTTACTAACTCCAACCGTGCAGTAGAATGTCACGGAAATACAATGCAAATACACACAAAAATGAAATCTAAACAATAAACCAAGAAATTACAGAAAGAAAATAGTATGTACAGTAGTAGTTATATTAAGATGAGCTATGTTGAGAATACAGTATATACTATACATACACACTTAGTAAACAACAGTATATAACAGAATAAACATACATTTTGTGTAGGTCAAATGGACCAGCAATGAAATTGTGAAATTATCCTCTTTTTTCCAAGAGCATTATATGAAATTAAAAAAAATGAGTCAGGGAAAAATCTTTCTATATATATTCAAAGTCGTTTCCCTAAGTTAATTTTCTTTGTTCTGAGGTTTTTGCTGAAATTCAGCTTCTCCAACAGATAAAGGAATGACTTTAGCAGTTAGCACCCAATCCATTCAGAGATTTGAATCTCTCCCTGTCTCCCAGGAAGGCAGGCAGGCACACACCATCAGGGGTCAATATGTCTGCCGTAGCCTTATTTCCAAATATCACCAGCTTAACATCATAAACCCAAACGAGAGCCTTTCCAAATGATCTTATAGGAGAGTACTTGACAGCAATACAGCAGTCTCAGATCACCTGTGAAGGTGTGGGGTGATCTGCAGTCAGAGAAGCCTGGGCTCGTGTCCACTCAGGATAGAAGTGCTGATCTAGGATCAGTTTTGCCTTTTAGGTTATTATTATATATAATTTTTAATTACCTTATTTTACCAGGTATAAATAGACAGGGGGACTTGGGAGTGCTGATTATAGGATTACTACCCTTCTGTCAATGTAATCTTGTTCATTAAGATCTAAAAGAAAAAGGCACTCCTACTTTAGATCAAGGACATCAACCACCCCTAGCCATGACCTGTTCACCCCGCTACCATCCAGAAGGCAAGGTCAGTACAGGTGCATCAAAGCCATCAGGTACAGGTGCATTAAATAGCCATCACTAGCTGGCTACCACCCGGTTACTCAACACTGCACCTGAGAGGCTGCTGTCCTATATACATAGACATGGAATCACTGGTCACTTTAATAATGGAACACTAGTCACTTTATTAATGTTTACATACTGCTTTACTCATTTCATATGTAAACACAGCAAAAAAAGGAACACCCTCTCACTGTCAACTGTGTTTATTTTCAGAAAATTAACATTTCTAAATATTTGTGTGAACATAACAAGATTCAACAACTGAGACATAAACTGAACAAGTTCCACAGACATATGACTAACATAAATGGAATAATGTGTCCCTGAACAAAGGGGGGGGGGGGGTCAAAATCAAAAGTATCGGGGGGGGGGGGGGGGATCAAAATCAAAACTGCACCTGATTTGCCAGTTCTTTCTGTGAGATGTTACCCCACTCTTCCACCAAGGCACCTGCAAATTCCTGGATATTTCTGGGGGGAATGGCCCTAGCCCTCACCCTCATTCCTTCGGCGATAAACGCGAATCCGACCAACACCCCTGGTGAGACAAAACCGCGACTCGTCAGTGAAGAGCACTTTTTGCCAGTCCTGTCTGGTCCAGCGACGGTGGGTTTGTGCCCATTACCGGTGATGTCTGGTGAGGACCTGCTGGACTGAGGCCTACAAGCCCTCAGTCCAGCCTCTATCAGCCTATTGCAGACAGTCTGAGCACTGATGGAGAGATTGTGCGTTCCTGGTGTAACTCGGGCATTTGTTGTTGCCGTCCTGTACCTGTCCCGCAGGTCAAATCAAATCAAAGTTTATTTGTCATGTGCAACGAATACAACAGCTGTAGACCTGACAGTGAAATGCTTACTTACAGATTCTAACCAATAGTGCAAAAAAAGGTATTAGGTGAACAATAGGTAGGTAAAGAAATAAAACAGTAAAAAGACAGGCTATATACAGTAGCGAGGCTATAAAAGTAGCGAGGCTACATACAGACACTGGTTAGTCAGGCTGATTGAGGTAGTATGTACATGAATGTATAGTTAAAGTGACTATGCATATATGATAAACAGAGTGTAGCAGCAGGTTAAAAAGAGGGGTTTGGGGGGCACACAATGCAAACAGTCCGGGTAGCCATTTGATTACCTGTTCAGGAGTCTTATGGCTTAAGGGTAAAAAATGTTGAAGCCTTTTTGTCCTAGACTTGGCGCTCCGGTACCGCTTGCCATGCGGTAGTAGAGAGAACAGTCTATGACTGGGGTGGCTGGGGTCTTTGACAATTTTTAGGGCCTTCCTCTGACACCGCCTGGTGTAGAGGTCCTGGATGGCAGGCAGCTTAGCCCCAGCGATGTACTGGGCCATACGCACTACCCTCTGTAGTGCCTTGCGGTCAGAGGCCGAGCAATTGCCATACCAGGCAGTGATGCAACCAGTCAGGATGCTCTCGATGTTTCAGCTGTAGAACCTTTGGAAGATCTCAGGACCCATGCCAAATCTTTTTAGTTTCCTGAGGGGGAATAGGCTTTGTCGTGCCCTCTTCACGACTGTCTTGGTGTGTTTGGACCATTCTAGTTTGTTGTTGATGTGGACACCAAGGAACTTGAAGCTCTCAACCTGCTCCACTACAGCCCCGTCAATGAGAATGGGGGCGTGGTCGGTCTTCCTTTTCCTGTAATCCACAATCATCTCCTTAGTCTTGGTCACGTTGAGTGATAGGTTGTTATTCTGGCACCACCCGGCCAGGTCTCTGGCTTCCTCCCTATAGGCTGTCTCGTCGTTGTCGGTGATCAGGTCTACCACGGTTGTGTCGTCTGCAAACTTAATGATGGTGTTGGAGTCGTGCCTGGCCATGCAGTCATGGGTGAACAAAGAGTACAAGAGGGGACTGAGCACACACCCCTGGGGAGCTCCAGTGTTGAGGATCAGTGTGGCAGATGTGTTGCTACCTACCCTCACCACCTAGGGGTGGCCCGTCAGGAAGTCCAGGATCCAGTTGCAGAGGGAGGTGTTTAGTCCCAGGATCCTTAGCTTAGTGATGAGCTTTGAGGGTACTATGGTGTTGAACGCTGAGCTGTAGTCAATGAATAGCATTCACACATAAGTGTTCCTTTTGTCCAGGTTGGAAAGGGCAGTGTGGAGTGCAATAGAGATTGCATCATCTGTGGATCTGTTTAGACGGTATGCAAATTGGAGTGGATCTAGGATTTCTGACATAATGGTGTTGATGTAAGCCATTACCAACCTTTCAAAGCACTTCATGGCTACGGACGTGAATGCTATGGGTTTGTAGTCATTTAGGCAGGTTGCCTTTGTGTTCTTGGGCTCAGGGACTATGGTGGTCTGCTTGAAACATGTTGGTATTACAGACTCAATCAGGGACATGTTAAAAATGTCAGTGAAGACACCTGCCAGTTGGTCAGCACATGCCCGGAGCACACGTCCTGGTAATCCGTCTGGCCCAGCAGCCTTGTGTATGTTGACCTGTTTAAAGGTCTTACTCACGTCGGCCATGGAGAGCGTGATCACACAGTCGTCCGGAACAGCTGATGCTCTCATGCATGCCTCAGTGTTGCTTGCCTCGAAGCGAGCATAGAAGTGATTTAGCTCGTCTGGTAGGCTCGTGTCACTGGGCAGCTCGCGGCTGTGCTTTCCTTTGTAGTCTGTAAAAGTTTGCAAGCCCTGCCACATAAGACGAGCGTCGGAGCCGGTGTAGTATGATTCAGTCTTAGCCCTGTAGTGACGCTTTGCCTGTTTGATGGTTCGTCGCAGGGCATAGCAGGATTTTTTGTAAGCTTCCGGGTTAGAGTCCCGCACCTTGAAAGCGGCAGCTCTACCCTTTAGCTCAGTGCGGATGTTGCCTGTAATCCATGGCTTCTGGTTGGGGTATGTACGTACAGTCACTGTGGGGACGACGTCCTCGATGCACTTATTGATAAAGCCAGTGACTGATGTGGTGTACTCCTCAATGCCATCGGAAGAATCCCGGAACATGTTCCAGTCTGTGATAGCAAAACAGTCCTGACCACTTTTTTATAGACCGAGTCACTGGTGTTTCCTGCTTTAATTTTTGCTTGTAAGCTGGAATCAAGAGGATAGAGTTGTGGTCGGATATACCAAATGGAGGGCGAGGGAGAGCTATGTACGCGTCTCTGTGTGTGGAGTACAGGTGATCTAGAATTTTTTTCCGCTCTGGTTGCACATTTAACATGTTGATGGAAATTTGGTAGAACTGATTTAAGTTTCCCTGCATTAAAGTCTCCGGCCACTAGGAGCGCCGTCTCCGGGTGAGTGGTTTCCTGTTTGCTTATTTCCTTATACAGCTGACTGAGTGCGGTCTTAGTGCCAGCATCTGTTTGCGGTGGTAAATAAACAGCCACGAAAAGTATAGCTGAAAACTCTCTAGGTAAGCAGTGTGGCCTGCAATTTATCGCAATATAGTCTACTTCAGGTGAGCAAAATCTAGAGACTTCCTTAGATGTGATGTTCGGATGTACCAATCCTGTGCAGGTGTTGTTACACGTGGTCTGCCACTGCGAGGACGATCAGCTGTCCGTCCTGTCTCTCTGTAGCGCTGTCTTAGGCGTCTCACAGTACGGACATTGCAATTTATTGCCCTGGCCACATCTGCAGTCCTCATGCCTCCTTGCAGCATGCCTATGGCACATTCACGCAGATGAGCAGGGACCCTGGGCATCTTTCTTTTGGTGTTTTTCAGAGTCAGTAGAAAGGCCTTTTTAGTGCCTAAGTTTTCATAACTGTGACCTTTATTGCCTACCGTCTGTAAGCTGTTAGTGTCTTAACGACCGTTCCACAGGTGCATGTTCATTAATTGTTTATGGTTCATTGAACAAGCATGGGGAACAATGTTTAAACCCTTTACAATGAAGATCTGTGAAGTTATTTGGACTTTTACGAAATATCTTTGAAAGACAGTGTCCTGAAAAAGGTCTGTTTCTTTTATTGCTGAGTTTATATACTGTATTCTATTCTACTGTATTTTAGTCAATGCCACTCGATATTGCTTGTCCTAATATTTATATATTTCTTAATTCCATTATTTTACTTTTAGATTTGTGGGTATTGTTGTGAATTGTTAGATATAACTGCACTGTTGGAGCTAGGAGCACAAGAATTTCACTACACCCGCAATAACATCTGCTAAATATGTGTATGTGACAAATAAAATGTTATTTGTTTTGACTCTGAAAGGCTTTATGAGTACAGGCCCTGATCCTAGATCAGCTCTGCTACTTGGAGTGGCTTTGTAAATACGGACCCTGCCATTTTGTGCTGTAAGACCGACTCTAGGCTTTACGGTAAGAGTTGTCTCAAGTTAGTTGTATTCAAATCCAGTCAATAGCTCCAGTGGTTTCTGAGCCCTCTGTATCCTGTGTGTATCTCAAAATCAAATCAAATGTAATTTTATTGGTCACATACACATGGTTAGCAGATGTTAATGCGAGTGTAGCGAAATGCTTTGTGCTTCTAGTTCCGACAGTGCAGTAATATCTAACAAGTAATCTAACAATTCCCCAACAACTACCTAATACACACAGATCTAAAGGGGTGAATGAGAATATGTACATATAAGTATATGGATGAGCGATGTCCGAGCGGTATAGGCAAGGTGCAGTAGATGCTATAAAATACAGTATATACATGTGATATGAGTAATGTAAGATAAATGTAAACATTATTAAAGTGGCATTATTTAAAGCGGCATCATTTAAAGTGACTAGTGATCCATTTATTAAAGTGGCCAGTGATTGGGTCTCAATGTAGGCAGCAGCCTCTCTGAGTTTGTAACGGCTGTCGCTCTCCTCATCCTCGGATGAGGTGAGGAGAGAAGGATCTTCAGACCAAAACGCAGCTTGCGGGAAATAAGCCATCTTTTTATTTATAACAACGATGAAGATGGCAACACGAAAACAAACACTTTAACCTGTCTAGGATCAGCGTGGCGCTAGCGGCACACCCCCCCCCCCCCACTGAAAAACCAGTGCCGCGAAATTCAAAAAAAATATATTTTTAAAATATTTAACTTTCACACATTAAAGTCCAATACAGCTAATGAAAGACACAGATCTTGTGAATCCAGTCAACATTTCCGATTTTTAAAATGTTTTACAGGGAAGACACAATATGTAAAGATGTACATCTATTACCTAAAAACACATTAGCATAATCCACCATCTTTTATTTGTCCACCAACACCAGTAGCCATCACCAATTCGGCTAAACTAAGATATTTATAGCCCCTAACCAACAAAAAAACTCATTAGATGACAGTCTGATAACATATTTATGGTATGGGATAGGTTTTGTTAGAAAAAAGTGCATATTTCAGGTAGATGGCATAGTTTACAATTGCACCCACCATCACAAATGGACTAGAATAATTACAATGAGCAACGTGTTTACCTAACTACTAATCATCAAACATTTCGTAAAAATACACAGCATACACGAATCGAAAGACACAGATCCTGTGAATACAGACAATATTTCAGATTTTCTAAGTGTCTTACAGCGAAAACACAATAAATCGTTATATTAGCTTAGCACATAGCAATTAGCAGCCCAGCATTGATTCTAGCCAAAGTGAGCGATAAAAGTCAACATCGCCAAAAGATATTAATTTTTTCACTAACCTTCTCAGAATTCTTCCGATGACACTCCTGTAACATCACATTACAACATGCATATACAGTTTGATCGAAAATGTTTATATTTAGCCACCAAAATCATGGTTAGACAATGTGAAATGTAACTCAGCTGGTCAGAATTTGTCCTTGCGCCACTTAGACAGTGATCTACTCTTATACATAAATACTCATAAACGTGACTAAAAAATATAGGGTGGACAGGGATTGATAGACAATTTAATTCTTAATACAATTGCGTTATTACATTTTTTAATTTATCCTTACTTTTCAATACAGTTTGCGCCAAGCGAAGCTACGTCAAAAAACATGGCGTCCTAAGCCACTAAAATGTTTCGACAGAAACACGATTTATCATAATAAAAATGTCCTACCTTGAGCTGTTCTTCCATCAGTATCTTGGGCAAAGGATCCTTTCTTGGGAGAAATCGTCTTTTGGTGGAAAGCTGTCCTCTTGCCATGTGGAAATGTCAACTACGTTCGGGATGAACTGAAAAGCGTGCCCAACTTTTCACATCGTTGCAAAAATAAATGTCCCAAAATCGCACTAAACGGATATAAATTGCTATAAAACGCTTTAAATTAACTACTTTATGATGTTTGTAACTCCTATAACGAGTGAAAAGATGACCGGAGAAATATAACAGGCTAAACTAACGCTTGGAACAGGAGAGGGTCGGTGTCTTCCACGCGCGTTACGCAGCAAGAAAAGACTTGCTAGCTAAAGGTTTTTTTCATTTGTAGGGCCTGTGAACGAGCAATCGAGCCCGTTGGAATCGTCATCACGTAAAGGCATCCAGGGGAAGACGTAAGAAGTGTCCGTATAGTCATAGCAACGACAGTGCCCTTTTAACTGACTTCAGAAAAGTGGCCAACATTTCTCAAATCTGACTCCATGTCAGGGAAATTGCTGTAGAATGGGCTCTGTTCCACTTAGAGACAAAATTTCAACTCCTATAGAAACTATAGACTGTTTTCTATCCAATAATAATAATAATATGCATATTGTACGATCAAGGATTTTGTGGGAAGCCGTTTAAAAAATTAGCCACATTAGCATAAATAGTCTAAACAGCGCCCCCATCCCCAACAGGTTAACAAACTTACAAAATAAGAAAACGACGTAGAACGAAACCTGAACATAAACTTACATAACTAAACATAAACTCACGTACAGGAAACAGACGACATCGAAACGAAACAAACGCTACAGTCCCGTGTGGCACGAACATACATACTGACACGGAAGACAATCACCCACAACGAACACTGTGACAACGCCTACCTAAATATGACTCTTAATTAGAGGAACGCCAAACACCTGCCTCTAATTAAGAGCCATACCAGGTAACCCAAAACCAACACAGAAACAGAAAACATAGAATGCCCACCCAACCTCACGTCCTGACCAAAACACACATAACAACTAACATAAATAGGTCAGGAACGTGACAGAGTTAGTGATTGCTGTTTAGCAGTCTGATGGCCTTGAGATAGAAGCTGTTTTTCAGTCTCTCGGTCCCAGCTTTGATGCACCTGTACTGACCTCACCTTCTGGATGGTAGCGGTGTAAACAGGCAGTGGTTTGAACAGGATGGTAGCGGTGTGAACTCCACTTGCACATTAAGGTTAGATGAAGGGACGATAATGCAGATGGCCTGAAATGTATCTTCTTTTATTGGTCTCTAAATGTCATTAAAATGTAAAGCTGTTACTGCAAATTGTGTGTTATTGAATGTGGCATGTCTTGCTGTCCTTGGTTCAGGAACTCCGTATCAGGTCAGGAATAGTTCAGCACAGGATTATTCAGACTGTGTTCAGACTGTGACATTACATGAGGCTACTGGATCCGAGAATGATGAGGAGAGAGTGGAGCAATTTGTAGGCCCTGAACATAATTGGTTTTGTTTTTTAATTTTCTTTCTTCCTCATTTTCTCTCTTTTGCTTTCTCTCTATCGCTCTCGTTCTTTATTTGTTTCTTTTTTTTCCTCTTTCTCTATATATATGGTATGTCGTGTTAGACTCCCCCCCATCCTCGAGCTCTGCGATCAGAAGTATGGCTAGTTTACCAAGGCTATTTGATATGGAAATCACAAGGCATGAGTATGCTCTGATGTTTGTGATACCACATGATGGGGAGGTGCTAACTACTCTGAGCATCTTGGGATATGTCAGTTCACTGGAGTATGGGCGTATCTTCCTAGCCTGGAATCTAGCTGATATGCTTAATTTCATCATTGAAACATAGCATATCAGTTTTTAATTCCAGGCTAGTATCTTCCCCTTCTCCCACGGTGGCTCTGTAGTGGGAGTCTTGCCTCCATGTATGGCAGAGACTCAGGTACGTCTCTTTCCATTGCAGTGCAAAATAAGCAAACACAGGCTTAATTTCTGATGAAACTACTCCAGTATACTACTACTGGCCCTGCAGTGATCCACTATCTGACTACAGTAGATGGCAAGGCCAGACAAAAAATTACTTCCATCCGTCTTCAGCGCCGTGGCCTCATTCTGGGTCAGCTACTCTATGCTAACGCTAATGACTCCAGCCACACAAGCCATAGACTGTGAAACAAGACTGCTAAATAGCTAATCAAATGGCTACTCGGACTAACCGGAAATTGACCCTTTTTACACTAACTCTCTTGCACTGACTCTATGCACACACGCTGGACTCTACCCACATACTCACACATACACTGACACCCCAACACACACACACACACACACACACACACACACACACACACACACACACACACACACACACACACACACACACACACACACACACACACACACACACACACTACATATTTATTATAAAAAGTAAAAAATGCACCTTTTATTTAACCAGGTAGGCCAGTTGAGAACAAGTTCTCATTTACAACTGCGACCTGGCCAAGATAAAGCAAAGCATTCCGACAAAACAACAACACAGAGTTACACGTAAACAAATGTACAGTCAATAATACAACAGAAAAATCTATGTACAGTGTGTGCAAATGTAGAAGAGTAGAGAGGTAAGGCAATAAATAGGCCATAGAGGCGAAATAATTACAATTTAGCATTTACATTTACATTTACATTTAAGTCATTTAGCAGACGCTCTTATCCAGAGCGACTTACAAATTGGGCATTAACACTGGAGTGATAGATGTGCAGATGATAATGTGCAAGTAGAGATACTGGGGTGGAAAAGAGCAAGAGGATAAGTAACAATATGGGGATGAGGTCGTTGGGTGTGCTATTTACAGATTGGCTTTGTACAGTGATCGGTAAGCTGCTCTGACAGCTGATGCTTGAAGTTAGAGAGAGAGATATAAGACTCCAGCTTCAGTGATTTTTGCAATTCGTTCCAGTCATTGGCAGCAGAGAACTGGAAGAAATGGCGGCCAATGGAAGTGTTGGCTTTGGGGATGACCAGAAAAATATACCTGCTGGAGTGTGTGCTATGGGTGGGTGTTGCTATGGTGACCAGTGAGCTGAGATAAGGCAGGGCTTTACCTAGCAAAGACTTATAGATGACCTGGAGCCAGTGAGTTTGGCGCCAAATATAAAGTGAGAGCCAGCAAACGAGAGCATACAGGTCGTAGTGGTGGGTAGTATATGGGGCTTTGGTGACAAAACGGATGGCACTGTGATAGACTACATCCAGTTTGCTGAGTAGAGTGTTGGAGGTTATTTTGTAAATGACATCGCCAAAGTCAAGGATCGGTAGGACAGTCAGTTTTATGAGGGTATGTTTGGCAGCATGAGGGAAGGATCCTTTGTTGCAAAATAGGAAGCCGATTCTAGATTTAATTTGGAGATGCTTAATGTGAGTCTGGAAGGAGAGTTTATAGTCTAACCAGACACCTAGGTATTTGTAGTTGTCCACATGTTCAAAGTCAGAGCCGTCCAGAGTAGTGATGCTAGTCGGGCGGGAGGGTGCGGGAAGCAATCGGTTGAAAAGCATGCACTTAGTTTACTTGCATTTAAAAGCAGTTGGAGGCCACGAAAGGAGTGTTGTATGGCATTGAAGTTCGTTTGAAGGTTTGTTAGCACAGTGTCCAAAGAAGGGCCAGATGTATACAGAATGGTGTCGTCTGCGTAGAGGTGGATCAGATAATCACCAGCAGCAAGAGCGACATCATTGATATATACAGAGAAAAGAGTAATCCTGAGAATTGAACCCTGTGGCACCCCCATAGAGACTGCCAGAGGTCCGGACAACAGGCCCTCCGATTTGACCCACTGAACTCTGTCTGAGACGTAGTTTGTGAACCAGACGAGGCAGTCATTTGAGACGCCAAGGCTATTGAGTCTGCCGATAAGAATGTGGTGATTGACAGAGTCGAAAGCCTTGGCCAGGTCGATGAAGACGGCTGCACAGTACTGTCTTTTATCGATGGCGGTTATAATATCGTTTCGGACCTTGAACGTGGCTGAGGTGCACCCATGACCAGCTCGGAAACCAGATTGCATAGTGGAGAAGGTACGGTGGGATTCAAAATGGTTGGTGATCTTTGTTACCTTGGCTTTCGAAGATTTTAGGAAGGCAGGGCAGGATGGATATAGGTCTATAACAGTTTGGGTCTAGAGTGTGGGGATGACCGCGGCAGGTTTCCAATCTTTCGGGATCTCAGACGATACGAAAGAGAGGTTGAATAAGCTAGTAATAGGGGTTGCAACAATTTTGGCGGATCATTATAGAAAGAGAGGGTCCAGATTGTCTAGCCCAGCTGATTTGTAGGGATCCAGATTTTGCAGCTCTTTCAGAGCATCAGCTATCTGGTTTTGGGTGAAGGAGAAGCGGGGGGGGGGGGGGGCTTGGGCAAGTTGCTGCAGGGGGTGGTGAGATGTTGGCTGGCGTAGGGGTAGCCAGGTGGAAAGCATGGCCAGCCGTAGAAAAATGCTTATTGAAATGATCGATTATCATAGATTTATCGGTGGTGACAGTGTTTCCTAGCCTCAGTGCAGTGGGCAGCTGGGAGGAGGTGCTCTTATTCTCCATAGACTTTACAGTGTCCCAAAACTTTTTGGAATTAGTGCTACAGGATGCAAAAAGCTGGCCTTAGCTTTCCTAACTGACTGAGTATACTGGTTCCTGTTCTGCTAATGCAGTACGCCACAGGATGTTTTTGTGCTGGTCAAGGGCAGTCAAGTCTGGGGTGAATCAAGGGCTATATCTGTTCTTAGTTCAACATTTTTTGAATTGGGCATGCTTATTTAAGATGGTCAGGAAAGGACTTTTAAAGAGCATCCAGGCATCCTCTACTAACGGGATGAGGTCAATATCCTTCCAGGATACCCGGGCCAGGTCGATTAGAAAGGCCTGCTCGCTGAAGTGTTTTAGGGAGCGCTTGACAGTGATGAGGGGTGGTCGTTTGACCGTGGACCCATTACGCACGCAGGCAATGAGGCAGGGATCGCTGAGATCCTGGTTGAAGACAGCAGAGGTCTATTTAGAGGGCAGGTTGGTCAGGATGATATCCAAGAGGGTGCCCATGGTTACGGATTTAGGGTTGTACCTGGTAGGTTCCTTGGTAATTTGTGTGAGATTGAGGGCATCTAGCTTAGATTGTAGGACGGCCAGGGTGTTAAGCATGTCCCTGTTTAGGTCACCTAACGGTACGAACTCTGAAGATAGATGGGGGGCAATCAATTCGCATATGGTGTCCAGGGCACACCTGGGGTCTAAAGGGGGTCTATAACAAGCGGCAACTGTGAGAGACCTTGTTTCTGGAAAGGTGGATTTTAAAAAGTATAAGCTCACATTGTTTGGGCACAGACCTGGGTAGTTTGACAGATCTCTGCAGGCTATCTCTGCAGTAGATTGCAACTCCGCCCCCTTTGGCAGTTCTATCTTGTCGGAAAATGTTATAGTTAGGGATGGAAATTTCAGGATTTTTGGTGGCCTTCCTAAGCCAGGATTCAGACACTGCTAGGACATTCGAGTTGGCGGAGCAACGTGCAAATACATGCATACTAGGGATGCAACGGTACAGTGGGCTCACGGTTCGGTATGTATCACAGTTTGTGGGCCACGGTAACGGTACGGTTTCGGTATCTTTATATTTAAGAAAAGTTTGCACTTGTATGACTCTCATACAGGGGACGAGTTTGGAACATGTAGCTCTTCATCTCCCAAACCAGTACATAGTGAACCATCACAGTGAGGTAGCTTCCAGTACATAGTGAACCATCACAGTGAGGTAGCTTCCAGTACATAGTGAACCATCACAGTGAGGTAACTTCCAGTACATAGTGAACCATCACAGTGTGGTAGCGTCTAGTACCAAGTGAACCATCACAGGGGTAGCTTCCAGTACATAGTGAACCATCACAGTGTGGTAGCTTCCAGTACATAGTGAACCATTACAGTGAGGTAGCTTCCAGTACATAGTGAACCATCACAGTGAGGTAGCTTCCAGTACATAGTGAACCATCACAGTGAAGTAATTTCCAGTATATAGTGAACCATCACAGTGAGGTAGCTTCCAGTACATAGTGAACCATCACAGTGAGGTAGCTTTGAGTTGCTCTGGATGTCCAACTATCAGTGGAGAGAGCTAGATAGGTTGTCTGTGTCAATTTATTTTAAATTTCTCTCCGTGATGTTTCATAGAGTTTGGGAATTACTTTGCCGCTGAAATGTGTGCGGGAGGGGACATTATAACGCCGTTACATTGTTTTCATCAAGTGATGAAATCCTGAGTCAGTAACCACCAAATAGGGCTGCAAATCTTTGGCTATGAATACTCCCACTGCTTTCCTTATTTCTTTGTTTTTCTGAATTTGTAGCAAATTGTTGTTGGAATGCAACGGAGAGAGATTGTTGTGTTTTGGCTAACGAGTCTACTCTCCTTGCTCCAGCTCCACCTGCAAGGGATATGGCCAGGTGATGGCCACGTAAATGACACATCATGTAAGAAGTTTTTCCACTTGAGTAGCTGATGGTGACAAAGCAATACTTGCAGACTGTACTTTCTTTGTTTACGTTCTTCTTACCCTCGTCATCGTATTGACCGTTGAATCCAAAATGTTCCCACACAGCAGATTTGAAAGACGGCAGTACCTCTTCAAATTTGCTTCGCTCTGTCTCGCTAGCGCTCGCCGCTTCTCTGTCTCGCTAGCGCTCGCCGCTTCGCTCTGTCTCGCTAGCGCTCGCCGCTTCGCTCTGTCTCGCTAGCGCTCGCCGCTTCGCTCTGTCTCGCTAGCGCTCGCCGCTTCGCTCTGTCTCGCTAGCGCTCTCTTGTCACGTTGGAGCTGAGAGAATATTTGTTTTTAGTTTCCCCTTTCTTCATGGGGCCCCTTTAGGGAGGTTTCCTTCTGAGATGTCACTGCAAATTGTCCATAGGTTGTTTAAGGGGGAGCGGTTTGCGGTCACCGCAGTTGCTACATTTTGAGACATTGCTGTGGAGTAAAGTTTGTCAGCCCTCAGGAGCCCCCTAATGACCTGGGGCCCCAAGCAGTTGCCTGCCTTGCCTGTTCACAAGCTGCACGTTTGGTTCTGTGGATCTGAATGTACAACGTGCGTGTAGTCTGCAGCACAATAAGCAAGTTTTGGAAATTATAGGAAAATGACAGGCAAATCGTAATTCCGCGGTTCACGTGTGCATATTGAACCGTAGGGGGCGTACCGAAAGGTTCGACAACGTACTGTTGCATCCATAATGCATACTGACGCTACACACACACTCACTCACTCACTCACTCTTTCACACTCACTACATAGGCTGCTGTTACTGTCTATTATCTTTCCTGTTGCCTAATCACTTTACCCTTACCTATATGTACATAGCTACCTCAATTACCAGTACCCCTGCACATGGATTCAGCACTGTTCCTCCCTGTATATAGCCGTGTTATTTTTACTCCTTATTGTTATGCATTATTCATTCCTCGTGTCGCTATTTCTGTTTTACTCTACTGATATCTTGAACTCTGCATTGTTGGAAAAGGACCTGTAAGTAAGCATTTCATTTCACTGTCTACAGCTGTTGTTTACGAAGCATATGAGAAATAACATTTGATTTGATTTGGGGAAAGGGAGGATGGAGGACGGGGCGATGGCCGGGCCCTAGAGGGGTTCAGGAGTGGTTGGAGGTTTGGCTGCTCCTGCTTGCCCCTGCTAGAAGACCGCAACAGCATTTTCATGTGTATGGGGTTGTGAGCCCCTCTGGCATCTCACAATGCTGGACAAATGGGGAGAATTAAAGTAGTACTGTACTATAAATCCCCACCCATACATTATTTATCCACCATCCACCATTCAATTACACTCTCTTGCCCTGTCTATCGGTCCACAGCCAGGACCCCCTGCAGTCAGCGCTGACCTTAATCACTCTACAGTCTATAGAGGGAGATTAGAGTAGCTCTATTAATGAACTTGTGTTGTTGGGCTCTTTTGGCTTCTTGGCTTTGCCCTGCTGTTTTTGTTGTTGTTTCTCTCTGTTAGAGGGACAGTGAACAAGCCTTTAGTGGTCAGAGGAGGAGATCTGTGTATGTGGACTGGTGAGGGAGGGGCATAGATAGGGTGGGGCTCTGGGACCAGTTCCAAACCATGTGACAGACATGGGATGACCCCCAGAGTATCTTACTGTATGTGAGGACTGGCGAGGGACACTGGGTGGGGCACTGGGACAGGTTCCAAACATACAGTAGAACCCAATCTGGCTAAGTGTCTCATGTACAGTATGTACGTGAGCACTGGCAAGGGACACTGGGTGGGGTGCTCTGTCCCATTCCAAACCATGTGACTGATACCATGTGGTACCCAGCCTGGCTGAGTGTTGTTGTGCCAGCTCTTAGCATTGACACCTGTACGTGTCTGTCTGTATCGTAGAGTGTCCCAGGTGGTGTGGCTGGGTCTCAATAGCAAACCTCGGTTCAAATACTATTTGAAATCATTTCAAATACTATAGCTGGGCTTGATTGAACTTGCCTGTCTCAATGGAACCAATAGAATATTAGCAAAAGTGCAAAACCTGACCATCTGGCAATTAATGGCAGGCTAGAACAAACACTAAAATGATTTGAAAGATTGTGAGTAGTATCTGAACCCAAGTGTGCTCAGTAGCAGCCCTGGCCAGGTAGCGGAGTGTTCAGTGAACTGTGGATAGAACAAATCCAACGGGAGCAGGCCAGGAGGATTATGCTAGGATTTGACCGTGGGGATTTGACCGTGGGGATTTGAAAGTGTGGAGGTCTAAGAAATATTTTCTCTTTGATCAACAATATAGTTCTCCTGCAGTGAGCATTAAGGCACCACAATGTAAGCTGTAAGATGTGTGGTGAGTCACACAGCCTTTAGCGGTTTTCTTACCTATTTTTACCTGAATGTAACCCTTATTTGTCCAGGTTAGCTACCTATGTCATCTAATTCTCATGTTCAATTCCAATCCATTTCTGACCTTGAAACGTCAACACAATTAACAGTGGTAGCAGAGGTGATGTGTGTGGGAGCTATCTTTTCTACAAAGTAGTAATCTCTGGAGCTGTAATTCCCTGCACCACAAATAATAAAAGCATAGCATGTAACTTCTAAAGGTGAACAAAACAATGAACAATGTACTCAAAAAATGTATATTGTCAAACGGGATATTTTACTTTAAAAAGCTTTGATACTAAAAAGCTATTCTCTTTGCATTCACCTGGCCAAGTGACCCAAGCCCCAGTGTCATGTTTGTTTAGAGATGGATTGGACCAAGGTGCAGTGTGCATAGAGTTCCACATGTTTATTTTCATGAAACTCACCAACAAAAATAATAAACAGCAAACGAGACGTAACGACTGGAGTGCTCATAGGCACTACACAAAATCAAGATCCCACAAACTAAAGGTGGAAACAATGCTGTCTAAGTATGATCCCCAATCAGAGACAACGATAGACAGCTGCCTCTGATTGGGAACCATACCCGGCCAACAAAGAAATAGAAAAACTAGAATGCCTACCCAAATCACACCCCGACCTAACCAAATAGAGTAATGAAAAGGCTCTGAGGTCAAGGCGTGACACCCAGAGAGAGAAAGCAATTGTCTTCCATGACAGAGGAAAATCATGGTCCGTGTCCAAATGCCTGTACTTACGGTCTAAGTAGTAGACTGCTTGGGTATGTGGAAAATTTTACCTTTCATGGTATGTGAAATGTAGGAAAATGGGAATGCTTAAATGACAGGATGTCATGCTCATTTAGGCTTTTCATCTGGTAGAATTCGCTGCACACTATTGAGGAAGAGAATAACATTTTAGAACATTTTATTTGTCACATGGCCTAATACCACAAGTGTAGACTTTACAGTGAAATGCTTACTTACGAACCCTTTCACAACAATATAGAGTTAAAAGGTAAGACAAATAGTATGATAAGTACACAATATATAGTTTTAGTAAGTAGTAGGCAAGAGAGATTTCCGACACGGCCATTGTCTTCCATGACAAAGGAGCCAGAGGAGCCAGGCATCCCCCAGGTCTGTAGGTCATTAGCAGGCAGGTGGCGGCAGTGTTCCTCTCTCTCACACTGGCTGTCTGCTCTGAAACACTTTACAGTGATCTCAGAGCCACTTGCCCCCTGCAGCCAGGGCAGGACACATTGACACCAAACAGCACAACCAACCTCTGTGTTACAGTGTGTCTGTCTCCGACACCGGAGACACACAGTGACCGGTGGGAAGCTGGCTCCTTATCTATTCACTTACAGTAGTGTAATGGCCTTTCCCTCTTACTCCCTCTCACTGTCCATCCCATCCACCTGGCCATGGCTCCTGCCTGCAGCCCGCAGCCCCCTGGCTTGCTTGGACATGATGGATGGCCTCTCTCGCTCCCATCCTATTCTGCTGATGCAGGTGGATCTGCAGCCCAGAGGAAGCCAGTACAGTGTGCTCCATAATGAGACACATTTTACACTCTGTCAATATGTCTCCTTTAGGTATTCTGTTGATGCATTTTGACAGGTGCTGAGGAAAGTTAATCTCATCATGAGTGATGAGTGGTAGTTTTCTCTAGGAACGGCATAGTTTTGCTATCAGGGAACAACAACCATCAGGATAGACTTGAGTCAAGCTTGAGTTTTATCAGAACTCACACAATGTGTTTGCATGCATTTCTGCTGTGTAGAGAAAAACATTTATCAAAGTAGTGAGAGATCAAGCCTGTCGTTTGTTTTGCAGTCATTAGTATGCTTCGCTAACTGTGGTATACACTTGATCATTATGTTGCATTTCAAGCCAGGTTCGAAGAAGGTGCTTTGGGCTCAATGATGACTGGTCCCCTGTTCTCTCCTGTGATTGTGTGGCTGTGGGGAGCAGTAATGAGCAAGAGAGAGGAGAGAGGTAGGAAGGAGGGAGAGAGTAGAGAGAGACTCAGTGGAGAGATGGAGACATGGGGCTGAGAGAGGGAGAGATGGATGATAGTGGAGAGATGGAGACATGGGGCTGAGAGAGGGAGAGATGTATGATAGTGGAGAGATGGAGACATGGGGCTGAGAGAGGGAGAGCTGGATGATAGTGGAGAGATGGAGACATGGGGCTGAGAGATGGATGATAGTGGAGAGATGGAGACATGGGGCTGAGAGAGGGAGAGATGGATGATAGTGGAGAGATGGAGACATGGGGCTGAGAGAGGGAGAGCTGGATGATAGTGGAGAGATGGAGACATGGGGTTGAGAGATGGATGATAGTGGAGAGATGGAGACATGGGGCTGAGAGAGGGAGTGCTGGATGATAGTGGAGAGATGGAGACATGGGGCTGAGAGAGGGAGAGCTGGATGATAGTGGAGAGATGGAGACATGGGGCTGAGAGAGGGAGAGCTGGATGATAGTGGAGAGATGGAGACATGGGGCTGAGAGAGGGAGAGCTGGATGATAGTAGAGAGATGGAGACATGGGGCTGAGAGATGGATGATAGTGGAGAGATGGAGACATGGGGCTGAGAGAGGGAGAGCTGGATGATAGTGGAGAGATGGAGACATGGGACTGAGAGAGGGAGTGCTGGATGATAGTGGAGAGATGGAGACATGGGACTGAGAGAGGGAGAGCTGGATGATAGTGGAGAGATGGAGACATGGGGCTGAGAGAGGGAGAGCTGGATGATAGTGGAGAGATGGAGACATGGGGCTGAGAGAGGGAGAGCTGGATGATAGTGGAGAGATGGAGACATGGGGCTGAGAGAGGGAGAGCTGGATGATAGTGGAGAGATGGAGACATGGGGTTGAGAGAGGGAGAGCTGGATGATAGTGGAGAGATGGAGACATGGGGCTGAGAGAGGGAGAGCTGGATGATAGTGGAGAGATGGAGACATGGGGCTGAGAGAGAGAGAGAGAGCTGGATGATATTGGAGAGATGGAGAGATGGATGATAGTGGAGAGATGGAGACATGGGACTGAGAGAGGGAGAGCTGGATGATAGTGCTCTCCATCATTTCCCTGCACAGAGAGACAGATATGATGATTCCTCCCGACTGATGAGGTACATTACGCACACACTGCTCCACTTTGGCAGAGAGAGGGAGAAAAATGATGATTTGAAATTATAGTAATCTTATTTCAAAGATTTGGGAGAATTTAAGTGGGTTATGCATGATTAATGATACTTTTTTATTCTTTGTGAAATTATAATTACTCTGAAGAAACAAATTCCTCTCTTATGATTAATTCAGCAAATCATTTATTTACACTTGTTGTATTTTTTTCACACCGATTATGAATCAGTATGCACCACTCAAGATAATTCAAATGATTTCAACTGTTTTGCTGTGGCTCACTGATTGTGACACTGAATAGAAGGGGACTACTGGTCTTTCAAAGGGTCATCTTATATTTGAATGTCCTCAGCAAGAATGGATTGTTGTTATTCTCTGGCTGCTCAGTTCCTGTCCAGACAGAATTGTACTTTGATGTCCGGTCCTTTCATATTCATTTTCACATTTTGCCAAACAACGAGCCAGTCTTTAGTAACAATGTTGATGTCTCACACAGCTATCTTAAGACGAATACACTTAACTGTAAGTCGCTCTTGATAAGACCGTCTGCTAAATGACTGAAATGTAAATGTAAACATTGTTCAACTTTTCCTCAGTCAGTCTGTTTGTGCTTCATCTCAGAGTGTAGATTAGAGATGACAGACACACTGTATATCCTTGTATCTTCCACTGACCGCATTGGCACAGTTATTGTGCCATTCACTTCAATGGGGGGAAATCTTGTACTTCTACAGACACAGTGCTTCCGTTTTAAGATTTCAATATGATACAAATTGCTTTCCCCAGCCTTCCTTCCTTGTGAAATAATCAGCAACCACTCCACAGTGTAATTTCCCAATATAATGACTCTCATCTCCGTTCTCCGTCTACAATATTCCATCGCAGTTTCCCAGCCCTCTAGGTATACAGGGCTGCTGTGGAACAGCCAAGCATTGAAATATGTATCTCCACCAGATATGGCATGAGCACTGGTCGTATTGTTAAGATCCAGTCGAGAGGAAAATGCTATAGCAATGCATAAGTCATATTTAAATGTAAGCTCAGTGGAGGGATTCGAGTGACGTCAGTCAAAGTCAAATACATATACAGTATAATTCAATGTTTCTTCCGGATTTCTAGCTCACCTGAAGCTGTCTATCTAACCCAGGGTTGTGTTATCTGTCCTCAGGTCAGCGAGAATGCCAAGCAAGTATTGTTGTATTCAAGATTTCTGTGTTGTCTGTGATCTGTCCTCAGGTCAGTGAGAATGCCAAGCAGGACCTGAAGGATGGCTTGTCTCTGTACAACACAGACAACAACGTAGGCCTTAGGAATGCATGGAACATCATCCAAGCAGAGGTTTGTAGTATGTGAACACACTGAACACTCTGGGATCATCATGACTGCACACTAACTTTCATGTGGACTCAAGTTCACCTCAGGATAGTGCAAAAATGCATTTACTGTATAGCGAAGCCTTATTTGCCATGAATGTTTAAACATGTATTATTAACGGAACATCCAGTATGGAAAGTCCATATTGTTTCTTTAAATATGCTATGGGCTCCTTGAAGCTACATAGGGACTGCATTGTACAGGGAGCATAAATCATTACAGTAGACTACTTACTGTGGTATTTATCAGAGTTGGTTTAAGGACTCACAGACAGGTAGCACTAACTTCTCCTTTTCTCTCCCTGTGTGTGTGTGTGTGTGTGTGTGTGTGTGTGTGTGTGTGTGTGCGATGCGATGCGATGCGATGCAGTGGAAGTGTTGTGGGGTGGTAGGGTACACAGATTGGCATGAGGCCCTCAAGGAGAAAATGGTGCCCGACCGCTGCTGCCAGGAGCACTACCAAGAATGCGGACGGAACTCCACCAACATGTTTTGGACAAGGGTGAGTGGGCAAACTGGGCACTGGGTGGGCACTGGGCAGTCACAGTCACAAGATTTTAAACTTGTTTAACAAGACTTCTGAAGTTTGTAATTTTCCCTTTGAAATGTCAGACTTGATTTTGCCTTGTCCATTAATTGTAATTCAGAAAATAATTAATATCTTGTGGCTGCAGGATTTTTTTCCTGCTGCAGCAAACTGGCTCAAATTAAGATCCTACATCTGTAGGTAATATGCAACAATCCAATGTATTTGCCAATGTCACAAGCCTGGGAAAACAAAGAGCACTTTTCTGCTCAGAAAAAAATTATCTATATTTTTTAAATGGATAAAAGCTAAATGACATATGTTATTATATTATTATTTATACTATTATTGTTATTATTATATTACTAAACTAGTTAATTTGCAAGTGTGTTGAGATAAGGATTCAATTGTTTTGAATATCATTAAGATTTTAAATGGTCTGCATTTTTGGTCACCATGTAAAATGTTGCTTTCATTATGCTTAAAGCAGTTTGATTTTACAATACAAAACATCAGGGATTTCAGTTCTAATATCTGCCATGTAATCCTGCCCTGCGGGGATGCCCAGATAGTCATGTATGTTTCAGTATAGACAGGACACACTGTAACAGCTGAAACTGTAACAAACTCCCCCGCCAGATGGAGATAGTAGTTGTGACCTGCGAATGAACTCGCGATAACATCTAACCGTATGCATGAACCAGAGATGATAGCTACAGTGATTTAACTGCATCTGTGTTCTTTTCTGAATACCCTTGTTTGTCGGAAATATTTCATGTCTTCCCACATTCAAAATTGATCGTGTTAAATTGCTTGACAATTGCCATTTTCGGCAGACCATTATTCCTCTGTATCTTCTGCATCGCCCTGTATCCTTCTCTCTTCTATCTCTCTTCTTTCTCACTCGCTCTCTGTCAGGTGCTAGTGTCCACTCACTCTTCTATTGTTGTCCTTCTGTCCCCTAGGGCTGCTATGAGAAGGTGGAGGAGTGGCTCGATGACAATAAGCATCTCATGGGAACCATTGGCATGTGCATCTTGGTAGTGCAGGTAAGCAGCAAGCTCTCCATGGAGCCTGTGTGTGTGACTCCTCTCTCACCCTCCCTGTGAGAGACAGCCCCGTAATAAGGTCCATGCTCAGTAGCTGTAGTAGCCCACACACATTCTGCCATACTGAAATATGGTCATGTCTGAGGGAATGAAATCCCCCTGGCGCTGTGTCGAACGCTGGAGCTGTAACCAGAGCCAGACACCAGAAAGTGATATGAGACCTGATAAAGAGATCTCAGCATACTGCTGCATCTCTATGTTCCTCATGTCTGTCCTTCTTGTCTTACTCTCTGTCTACCCTAAAGTACATGTCTTTCTCTCTGTCCTTGTGGTCCGCTCTCTGACTAACCTAAAGTACCTGTCTGTCTCTGTGGCTAACCTAAAGTACCTGTCTCTCTCTCTGTATTAGTGGTCTGTCTCTCTGACTAACCTAAAGTACCTGTCTGTCTCTCTGACTAACCTAAAGTACCTGTCTGTCTCTCTGGCTAACCTAAAGTACCTGTCTGTCTCTCTAGCTAACCTAAAGTATCCGTCTGTCTCTCTGGCTAACCTAAAGTACCTGTCTGTCTCTCTGACTAACCTAAAGTACCTGTCTCTCTCTCTGTCCTTGTGGTCTGTCTCTCCGACTAACCTAAAGTACCTGTCTCTCTCTCTGTCCTTGTGGTCTGTCTCTCCGACTAACCTAAAGTACCTGACTCAGAAGTCTGACTCACTTTCCTTTTTGTCTGACTATCTTCTGTTATTGTGTGATTCTCTGTGTGCCCTACCTGTCTGTCTCCTTGTCTACCCTTCCTGTCTTCCCTACCTGTCTGTGAGGCAGCAGAGCCCAATCTCTTTCATGTAGACTAGTGTAGTCACCATGATTTTAGACTGTACCACGGGGATGGTATGCTTCTGTCTGCACACACACAAATCCCAAACACACCTACTATTTGCATAGGGTGTTTGAGAGGGAGGGAGAGAAAGAGAGCAGGAAAGAGAATGAGAGAGAAGGAGAGAGAGAATGGGGATCTGGATCTCGTCTAATGCATACAGTAGGCTGAGCATGCAGCAGCAGAAGGGCAATAGACCCTTCCCCTTTCCTCTGCAGGGCTTTGACCTTTGACCTGACCCCACCACCTAGATAACATCCCACAGCCTATTGGTGAGACAGTACAGTACACCTGTATGCCGGGGGTCCGACACATAACGAAAAATACATTACAGACAAGACTTTACAATTGACATACATTTAAAAACATGAACATATAGTGTGTGTGTGCATCTATCAGTTACACATACATGTCAGTACATACATGTCAGTACATACATATCAGTACATACACACAACAAGGGGGTGGGTCTGTGTGTGACAGTGTATGGTTTGGGGTGTGATCTGTGATGTGTGCTTAGCCTTGCTCCGGAGACTGGTAAAATAACTGTGATCATACACTCAAGTTAACTTCTGGCTGCAGTAAGTGCAGTCTGCTTCTATAACAGACCCGGTTTCAGTCTCAAAACTGTAAAGCCCATCCATATGGCACTCCAGGCAGGCTAAAGCAAATGTTGAAAGTTTTTAAAAGATTTTAAATCGTATTTGAACCCAGGTCTGTTCTAAAATAAAGAGTACCACTCACCCCCTTCCTTACTGCTTCAGATGAAGAATTTAGGATCAGCCTTCCGACTTTGTTTGATGTGAAAGTAGTCGTGCGTATCACAGGCTATTTCATAATGGAAAACTTCAAAGAGAATAACATTTTTTTCAGGTGCGGCAAAATTTGCCTCATTGACATAATGCGCTCACTTATCTCACGTTATTCCTTCAGTGAGATACAGAGGAAGCTTGTTGTATGTGGAGAGAGAGAGAACGAGAGAGAGGTAACACAACACTAGTGTAGCAGAGTACAGATGTAGGATCTTAATTTTATCACCCTGTTGCAGGAGAACTTTCTGCAACTTGTAGAGTATTTGAGGTTTAAAAAGGCTTCTGAAGTTTGTAATTTCCCATTAGAAATTTCAAACTTGATTTTACCTTACAAAAAATGTATCAACCACTACAAAAATCTGACCTGGGTTCAAATATGATTTCAAATATCACAAACGTTCGAAGTTTGGGAAGTATTAAAAAAAAATTGAATACACTGACTCAAATACACTTGCATGCGTTTACCCAGGTATTTGAAAATAGTATTTTTAAAGAATTATTTGAAAATCCTCTTAATATAATTTGGTCAAGTATTTATTTATATTTTTTTTACAATTAACGATTCAAATACTCAAATAAAAGTACTTGTTTTTGACTGTGTATTTGAAAATACTTATATAAGTGGACTACAGGAAAAAGAGGACCGAGCATGCCCCATTCTCATCGACGGGGCTGCAGTGGAGCAGGTTGAAAGCTTCAAGTTCCTTGGTGTCCACATCACCAACAAACAAACAAAAACATTTTTAACTAGGCAAGTCATTTAAAGAACAAATTCTTATTTTCAATGACAGCCTAGGAACAGTGGGTTAATTGCCTTGTTCAGGGGCAGAATGACAGATTTTTATCTTGTCAGCTCAGGGATTTGATCTTGCAACCTTTCAGTTCAACGCTCTAACCATTAGGCTTCCTGCCGCCCCAACATGGTCCAAGCACACCAAGACAGTTGTGAAGAGGGCACGACAAAACCTATTATAACCTACCTAGACTGAAAAGATTTGGCATGGGTCCTCAGATCCTCAAAAGGTTCTACAGCTGCACCATCGAGAGCATCCTGACTGGTTGCATCATGCCTGGTATCGCAACTGCTCGGCCTCCGGCTGCAAGGCACTACAGAGGGTAGTGCAAACGGCCAAGTACATCACAAGGGCCAAGCTTCCTGCCATCCAGGACCTCCATACCAGGCGGTGTCAGAGGAAGACCCTAAAAATTGTCAAAGACTCGAGCCACCCTAGTCATAGGCTGTTCTCTCTGCTACCACACAGCAAGCGGTACCAGAGCGCCAAGTCTAGGTCCAAGAGGCTTCTAAACAGCTTCTACCCACAAGCCATAAGACTCCTGAACATCTAGCCAAATGCCTACCCAGACTATTTGCATTGCTCCCCCCCTCTTTACACCACTGATATTCTATGTTGTCATCAATACATAGTCACTTTAATAACTCTACCTACATGTACATATTACCTAAACTAACCGGTGCCCCCGCACATTGACTCTATACTGGTACAACCCTGTATATAGTCTCGCTATTGTTATTTTACTGCTGCTCTTAAATTACTTGTTACTTTTATCTCTTATTCTTATCCATTTTTTTAAACTGCACTGTTGGTTAGGGGCTCGTAAGTAAGCATTTCGCTGTTGTATTCGGCACATGACTAATACAATTTGATTTGATTTGACACAGACAATAGATATTTTTATACCAGATATTTAATGTCTGACAAAAATGTCCATTAATTATAATCCACATAATAATTCACATTACCTGTGGCTGCAGGATTTTTTCCTGCTGTAGCAAACTGGCTCAAATTAAGATCTTACATCTGTATACACATCACTCAGAGCTGGCTGCACTGTACCATTCACTGTGTCAATAACAATAATAAAACCTATTTAGACTTAAAATTCACTGTGTTCTCCCTCTCCTCTGCAGCTCCTCGGCATGGCGTTCTCCATGACACTGTTCCACCAAATCCATAGAACGGGGAAGAAGTACGATGCTTAGCGGGTGACAGACGGCACACAGTGAAAGGAGCCACATACGCTGCCTGATGGGAAAGACTCTGGATGACCCCCTATCCCCCCCTTACCCACTGCATCACTAAGCCTCCCCATTCTTCCCAGAAACCCTGTACAGACTGCAGTTGCGTCACCCTCCTCCTCTGCTCTGTCCACTCCACCATTCATTTGCCAAAGAAAAATGGGACTGGAAGATAAAAGGACAAATGTACTTTTGGCAAGGAACCCTTAGGTTATCGCTCTCCTCTTCAGAAGTACATTTCTATTTTTGGGGTGCTCGTACTAACAGTTTTGTGGGAAGTACGGATTTTCTGAAACGACAAACGCTTTACTAATACTCACATCCCCCTGCAAGGCAAAGAAAGAGAAGACAAGAAAACCGATATTGTAGTTCCCTCCTGGCTTTCATGGATTTTGTCGTGTTGATTATTTATGTTAACTTTCCCTTGTAAATGATGAAAGGCTCCAACATAGCATGCTAGTTTTCTACTCCCTGGAACTTTTTGTCATTGAAAATGTCAGACAACAATGTTTTTTTTCCCAATACAACATGATTTTTTCCCTAAATGTGTTCTTTATGCTCATATGGAATGGAGTGTTTGATATGCTAAGTCTTATCTCTTGTCAGAGCTGTAAAATGGATGAGATGTGTTTAGAGGCTGTGGATGGTCAGAGGTCAGGGGTTAGGATCAGGGTTATAATGCCAGGAGTCCTTAGTACAAGGTGCTCTGGATTCAGACAGGTTCTTGGAACGTCAGGAATTTTCTGTGATAGGAATTGCAAATCTTGAAATCAATAGTCATTTCAACCAAATCACCTAGATAACCATCTCACCACTCAACACACAAAGAAACATACCAGTGTTGTTCTCTTTTCAACTTCCACCCATCCTACATTTATTTCAAAGTTTAGTCATTTAGCAGACACTTATCCAGAGTGAATTACAATTAGTGCATTCATCTTAATATAGCTAGATTCAGCTTAAGATAGTCTATAACCACCAGTACTTCCATTCTGAAGTAAAATAAATAGACTGTTACAAAATGAATGTGTTAAATACGGGCCCGCCAGGACTGGCACGTAGAGATATCTGGTGCTCTCTCTCTCTCTGAGGGCTGAGACTAGTGACTGCAGCATTAGATCAGACTGATAGAGCTTCTACTGCAGTGGTGGCAGCGTGAGATTTGAGAGGAGAGAGAGAACAGAACTGCTGGATGGATAGTTGCCTTCAAACGTCTACTACAGCATTGATCGTCTGAAGAGTTTCTCTGCAGTGTTTCTCCTCTGGCACACCTGAACTCTTTAAAAAACAATCCCTCTCTTTCTCTATCTCGTTCTCTCTTGCTCTCTCCTCTCCCTCTCTCTCTTTCTTTTTACATGTCAGAACGGCAGGGGGGAGAGAAACTCTTCGCAGTACACATTTCCACTGACATTCCTGCTAGACTAAGTGATGATGTATCTATCTATACCTCTAGTCTGGATGCTACTGCTGTTGTAGTTTTCAAAGCACATCCCCTGCTTCAGTCTGTCACAGAGGGGGTGGAAGGTGAGGGAGGGAATCAGATCAAAAGGCGATGCAGTGGTTTAGATACGGCAACGCGTCCTGTAGGTCAAGTCGTTTTACTAGCGCCACAACGTAAGTCAATGTATGGCTCAACCACAGGAGTCCTGAACAACAAGTGTCGTTTTTTTCAGGCCACTTGGATAACTACACTCTAAACTACTTAGGAGGGCTTTACCAACAGGGTCATGTCCATTAGGCACCATCAAAACAGACCGAAACAGTGTGGGACTACATGGAAACGCACATTTTCCAATGCTTGCCCTAATGAACGCAACCCAGTTTTCCTTTAACATGTAATCATGCAGAAGAAGATGGAAATTTAAGAGGCGTTCACTGCCAACCGTCTGCTTGTAGTAATTGATAAACTGATTCATTATTAACACGGAGGTTGGCTGAACTGGCTGGATGTTTACTGTTTACTGCCTAGCTTTTACACTCTCCGTCTGCAGCAAGGATCATCTGCAGGATCATCTAAGGTCATTAATTAAGGCTGATTAGGACATCTTTATTTGAACATATTGGGATGTACATACTCTACATAGTGGTAGATTGCAGCAGATGCTGGTTTGTGTGTAGCTGCGTCACAGGCTCAGTTGGTTGTTGCTCACCTTTTACCTCTGCTTCACCGGATGCCCTCATCATACTCCACAGGGAAAACATGACAGCTGCTGATGTAAAGCAGAGGCTTCACATCCCCTCAGCCTGGGTGCATCCACAAACAGTCGTCGCAATTTAGCGCTCCAGAAAATTCTGCAAGGTACATGCCAGGATAGACATTTGTAGCGACGTGACAGTTGTTTTTGGTCCCTTAAGAACTTGTTTGCTGTAGAGTGTAGACCTACATGTATATCCCTTGTACCCCCCTTGTAAATCCTTGCACCCTCTCCCTTGAGTAAGATTGGGTGGTGGTGAGGGGAGTTTTATTTGTCACTATGCTTGCTCCCAGAAGTAATACTGCATCTAACATCATAGACTTAACTGATCATATCTGTGATCATTACTGTATTGTAAAAGTCTGACATTGCCACATTGTGTGAACTGATTTGGGGTGGAATGGTTTGATGTTGAATGAAATGCAGAATAGCCTCTTCAGCATGAAGATAGATATATATTTTTTAAATCCTGAAGACGAACCAGCTTCACACTGTTTATATGTCAGACGTAGTTCAAGAATCATCTCAAAATCTCAAACTGTTTTTCCGTTGTCATTCATGTAACGTGTAACTGTCACTGCCCTCTTTGAAATGTCAGTGTTCAACCATTCAGAAATGTTTCTGTTCTTCTGAAGGAATTCATTCATGTCTTTGCTTCTCTCACATTCTCCCATCGTCAATTGGTTTCTCAGTGTTTAAACAATTGTTGTTTGTTCATGTTCGTAAGGGTGCAGTATAAGAAGGCCTGTTACTTTAACACAAATTGTTTTTGTCTCTTGCTTTTATACAATATGCTGTTTTACTATGTTCTACTTGGCTTTGTTTTGTCTGAAGCTCACTGTCAGTCAACAGGAGAACATAACATCATTAGTATTTCATCCTCGGGATTAAAAAAGGATAGTTAGACGGGAGAGTTGAAGATGAAAAACTTTTCCTGTTCAAGGTGCAACTAAACCACCTTCCTGTCTTAACTTTGCCACAGGCATTTATCCACGTCCCGTTTTGAGGGAGGAACATGCAGTCAGAGTAAGAGGATATACGAAGATCTTTTAAATTAAGAGTGCTTTTCTATTATCTGCGGTATGTCTTTAACCATACCTGTAACACTTTTGTAAATGCCCGCCCAACCTTGCCATGTGGAATGTGTTAAATCTCAGATGACACTGACTAAGCAACATAATTCCTTTTACTGCATTACGCTTATGCTAGTCCTGGGTGTAAATAATCTAATTTCACAAATGATCAACTGTTGCACCTCTACAATAGGAAGGAACTCATGAACCTAATACCTATTGGCATCATTTGATATGAAATGAAATTCTAAATGATAGCAGGATCTTACCGACTAACACGTACGCTCTCTCTGACTGTATATTTTTGGAAATCATTTTCTCAGCTGTATGGGTGTTAACTAATATCCTACCCATTAATTGTTATTTTATTAATATTTTATTCCTTTGATAGTTTGTTTGCATTTGTACATTTTCATTCAGGAGCAGTGTATATGAAATGTTCATATGTTTTTTGAGGTTAGTACTGTATTCATGTTTTTACACTATTGCAGCTTGTAGTGAGAGATACATTTCATGCATGGATTTGGAATGAGCATTAAGTATTTACTCTCTTCACATGGAAACACTGCCACAGACTAGAGACGGAAAGGGAAGAATGGTTGTTGGGGTTTTGTAAGGAAGCAGCTCATTTCTATCTACCACCTTTGACATATTTTTATAATCTCTTCTCTAATCCCCCACCACTAAAGCTGACTATCTGAGCTGTTCTGAAGTGTATGCTCTTGAATAGTGTGTTTGATGTAGTGTCGTGGCAAACGGCAGTATTATCTTCTACCTGTCAGCCTTGTCCTGTGGAGTTTTTCTGCTACATGTAAAATCACTCTGAATATAAGGTGGTGCACTACATTTCATTCTTTAAATCCTGCTATTTTTTAAATAAAGGAAAGTGTGTTGCAAAATTCCATGATACCCTGTACACTCATTTGCCTTTCATGTTTGAAGACTGACATTGTTAATGTGTTGCTTTTTTGTTGGCACTGTTAACTATACAGTATTTACAATATTGTTTGAATCTGAATAACATAACATTTTAGTATATTGTAAGACTTTCAAACAGCAGTGAACCAATGAGTGAGCTGTTGTCAGCAGTTAGGCTATACCAAGCAAACCCCCCCCCCCCCCCTGCCAAATGTGCTCTTTTAAATTAAACCTAAGGGACCGGTACGGCAGACAGTGTGATGAACTATCATAATAGAAACCCAAATGACAGTTGTTGTCTCTCTCTCTCTCTCTCTCTCTCTCTCTCTCTCGCTCTCGCTCTCGCTCTCGCTCTCGCTCTCTCGATTTTATGGGTTGGTTTCTACAGATGATGAGCATCCTATAACATTGCCCATTTTATCTGCTTGATGTGGGTACGAGTATTTTTTTACTGAGCTTTACCCCCATGAGTTATTTGTTCTGCTTCTGTCCTTCCTGTGTGGTAGTTATTGGAGTTTACTGTGCCACTCCATTCTGGCTTTCTTTAACCTTTAACCTATGCAAAAAAATACCTAGTTTAGCCTTTGTACATACTATTTTGTATTAGTAATATGTATTGAAATAAAGTGATTAGAATCAATGATGAATGGGGATTTTTTTTTTATTTGATTTTCCAGCATAGGGTAATACTGTATCTTTTCCTCATCAGTAGAAAGAAAAAGTAGAAAACCCCTATAGTAGCCTTCTCATGTAGTCCTCCTGACGTTTTCACTCCATTCCCTGGCATCCACAGCAATTCGGCCTCACATCCCAGCACCTCAATGTCGAACATAGAATGGATGTTTTCCACTTTTTTTAACGGTGTTTTTCAGCTTACACATTCAGCTATCTCTTTGACCAAATGGTTGAAAAAGCAGATCTCAGTCTCAGTGCTCTACCTTCCTTCCATCCTGCACTGGAAGGCTATCTTGAACCACTCAAGGCAAGGCACTCTTTCACCATCAGGCTTCAGCCATAATGCTGAAGGACTCAATCTCATCAATTAGTTGATTTAGCTTTGTTTAAGATTTGGTTAAGTAAGACATGTTGGCCTCCCGAGTGGCGGAGCGGTCTAAGGCAGTGCATTGCAGTGCTAAAGGTGTTACTACAGACCTGGGTTCAATCCCATGCTGTCTCACAGTTGGCTGTGACTGGGAGACCCATGAGGTGGTGCACAGTTGGCCCAGTGTTATCTGGGTTAGGGGATGGCTCTAGAGACTCCTGTGGTGGGCCGGGCGCATGCACGTTGACTTTGGTTGCCAGTTGTACAGTGTTTCCTCCAACACATTGGTGTGGCTGGGTTAAGTGGACACATGGCTCTCAACCTTCACCTCTCCTGAGTCTGTGCGGGAGTTGCAGTGAAGGGATAAGACTGTAACTACAAATTGGGGATAAGAAATTCATAAAATATGCTAGTGGTCACAACTAAATTAAAATGTGAGTTGGTTTCGGGGTGTGGTTTGATGTGTTTGTTTACAGGTTGGAAAAGTTTGACAAATTACCACATCTCACAAAACTGTTTTAGACTTTATGACCAAAACTATCTTCTTTTATACTCTAATAAAGCCTAGATTCAATCAGATCAAGCATTATCCGGCGATAGCAGACAGCCGCACAGCGGATGTATGAGCTGTGATGGAGATGGAACTGCGTTGTAGCTGTCAAATCTGTGAGCAGCTGCTCTTGCGATCAATGTCACGAAGCCACACCACCCCACTCACATTAGAAGTTAAGACGGAGAAAGTGTAGAGCAGGCTATATAGACATTATACGCTCAAAAGGAAAAGCATTCAACAAAAAAAGCATTCAACAAAATAATGAGAGTTTCTATCATCATAATGGAGGTGTAGATTCCATCTCACATTCCCATGTTCCATCAAGGCTGCATGGGATTTATCCTAATGCAACTCCATGCAGCAAATGGCAATGTCCGCTTTCGGTATAATGCCAGGAGCCACTTGTGGATTTGACAGCTCTAGTGCAGTTCCACCTCCAACACCCCCAAAATAACCGATATGCGATAGTTGGATAAAGCGGATCTGATTGAATGGAACCCATTAATTGCCTTCTTTGGCTTTTGCAATTCCTCCAGATGTCCTTGAATACCTGAGGTGCTCTGAAGTATTCAATAGAGCAGTGGGTGGAGAGGCCATTGGTCCAGCAGCCTAAGAGTGGACTGCTTTATGACCTCACTACCTTTTGCTGTCCATAGTCTCAGGCTGGGTCACCTGTCAACCAGCCAGGTTGAGCCTGAGGGCATCCAGGACAGAGTCCAACCACCAGCGCAGAGGGCATTACACACTGGGGGTCAGGGGGACCACAACATTCCAACAGCAGGTTTTAACTTTGGTCTACAGCGAGAGAAAGAGCAGGAAATGAGAGGATGCTTTTTAGGTCAAATTAATATTTCCACATTGTTGAAGGCCACCTTCATTGGTTAGGCCCAACATCAGAACATTTGGTAAATAGCCTACAGACAATGCTCTAATGTAGTAAAACTGTGACCAGGATTCAATCAAAGGGTTCTTTGCCGTCAATGTGCCTTTTAAAGGTAATTTTCCTGACTTTCACAGAGATCGCATTAATTTTACAGTAAACGCTGCATATGTTGACTCAACCGGAAATGGCTTTTGATTGAATTGCGTCCAAAATCAATATACAATGTCCATTAATCAGCAGCTTCCGGGCCAACGGGCTATTCAGCAGCACTGAGGATGGAGATATTTTTCTGTAACCTGATTCCTAGGCCTGCAGGACAGTTCTGGTGCTTACCAGACATGGCAGGGCAGCACCACAGCTACTAGCCCACCTTTTTAGGCAGCAGCCTGCAAACTTTACATCGCAGCTGATTCGCGTGGTGGTCAAATAACTCTGGGATTGGGTTGGGCTAAAAAAAACTTTAAAAACTTGTGAATTACACATGGGGAGATGTCATTCAGGTGAAAACAGCAGGCAGATGCTCCCTTTGGATAATTTACAACTGTAATATTTAGACATTCACATCAACAATATATCAAAATGAAACTTGTTGTGGGTGAAAATTACTGTCTCATTTCAATGGTTGTTCATGAATTTAGCAACCTTAATTAATACTCAAAACTTGCCAGAAGTCTCAGGGGTTGTGTTAAAATCTAAACAAAATTGATCATTGTGCTGAGAAATTTTGATTATCCAAAATGTGCAGTACAATAGATTCATGAAATGTTTTACATGCCCAAAATCACAAATGTATTGTACTGTAGATGCTAAGCCTATACAGATATAGGATCTTCATTTGAGCCAGTTTCCTACAGCAGGAAACTAATCCTGCAGCAACAGGAAATATGATTTTTTTATGTGAATTATAATTAATTGACATTTCTGTAGGGGTTGCTACATTTCTCGAAAGGCAAAATTAAGTCTGAAATTTCAATGTGGAAATTACAAACTTCAGAAGTGTTTTTGAACCTCAAATGTTTTTAAACATTTTTAATTTTCTGCCTTACAGGAAAGTCCCCCTCAACAAGGTGATCAAATTAAGATCCTACATCTGTAGGTTAGTTGGCCTGTATTGTATTTGTTCAATGTAGAGCTTGTGTTTCTAGTAAGTCTTGAACACCAAAGTTTATTAAAGCGCATATTTCCTCCCGGGTGGCGCAGTGGTCTAGGGCACTGCATCGCAGCGCTAGCTGTGCCACCAGAGACTCTGGGTTCGCGCCCAGGCTCTGTCGCAGCCGGCCGTGACCGGGAGGTCCGTGGGGCGACGCACAATTGGCCTAGTGTTGTCGGGGTTAGGGAGGGTTTGGTCGCCAGGTGCACGGTGTTTCCCCCGACACATTGGTGCGGCTGGCTTCCGGGTTGGATTCGCGCTGTGTTAAGAAGCAGTGCGGCTTGGTTGGGTTGTGTTCCGGAGGACGCATGGCTTTCGACCTTCATCTCTCCCGAGCCCGTACGGGAGTTGTAGCGATGGGACAAGATAGTAACTACTAACAATTGGATACCATGAAATTGGGGAGAAAAGGGGGGTTAAAAAAAAGTTTTTTGTTCAAAGAGCATATTTTCTGATATAAATGTATTAATTATAATTTATGAATCTCTCATACCAGACACTGGGGCTGAATGGCTGTCGTAAAGCCCACATGACCATGGCTATGTTGTCATTGTGACTGTGTGGCCATGCAGCGGATAGACATGGGGCTTGATGCTGCTGCATGGTTGTGAAGCGGACAGCTAGAATAAGATAAAGGATGGGACACAGATGATGTTATAGACGAGACACGGAAGCAATCACGGGATGGGAGTCACATTGAGTCACATTGAATATATTTTTTTGGCTCTTTGTGCAGAAACAGTGGTGTAAAGTACTTTAAAGTAAAGTATATACTTTAAAGTATTACCTAAGTAGTTTTTGGGGGTATCTGTACTTTACTTTACTACTTATATTTTTGAGAACTTTTACTTTTTCTTCACTACATTCCTAATGAAAATAATCCACTTTTAACTCCTTACATTTCCCCTGACTCCCAAAAGTACTAGTTACATTTTGAATGCTTAGCAGGACAGGAAAATTGTCTAATTCACACACTTATCAAGAGAACATTCCTGGTCATCCCTACTGCCTCTGATTTGTCAGACTCACTAAACACAAATGCTTTGTTTGTAAATGATGTCTGAGTGTTGAAGTGTGCCCCTGGCTATCCGTAAATTAAAAAAACAAGAAATTGTGCTGTCTGGTTTGCTTAAAAACTTCGCCATCGTGCACCATCGTGCATAAATGTATTTTGTCCCCCCACACCAAACGCGATCACGACACGCAGGTTAAAATATCAAAACAAACTCTGAACCAATTATACTAATTTGGGGACAGGTTGAAAAGCATTAAACATTTATGGCAATTTAGCTAGCTAGCTTGCACTTGCTAGCTAATTTGTCCTATTTAGCTAGCTTGTTATTTGTCCTGGGATATAAACATTGAGTAGTTATTTTACCTGAAATACACAAGGTCCTCTACTCCACCAATAAATCCACACATCAACCGAATCGTTTCTAGTCATCTCTCCTCCTTCCAGGCTTTTTCTTCTCTTGAATTTATATTGCGATTGGCAACTTTCCTAAATTAGGTGCATTACCGCCACCGACCTCATTCGTCTTTCAGTCACCCAGGTAGGTATAACCAATGAGGAGATGGCATGCTTTTATAAACCAATGAGGAGATGGGAGAGGCAGGACTTGCAGCGCGATCTGCGTCAGAAATAGAACTGACATCTATTTTATCCCTTGGCAACACAGACGCTCGTTGGCGCACGCGAGCAGTGTGGGTGCAATACTTAAATAATATAAATTTCAAAATTTATTTTGCAATAAATTTTGCAGTGTGGGTGTAGTCAGCCTGTTAGGGATAGGCTGTTAGGGATAGTCGACAACATCTGATGAAATTCGAGGGCGCACAATTGAAATAAATAATCAAAATATTAAACATTCATGAACATACAAGTGTCTTATATCATTTAAAAGCTTACATAGAAACAATAGGTTTCCATAATAAGAGCCTTGGTTTTCTTTGGATTTTCACCTGCCATATCAATTCTGTTATAGTCTCAGACATTATTTTAACAGTTTTAGAAACTTCAAAGTGTTTTCTATCCAATCCAAGTATATGCATATCTTGGATTCTGGGCCTGAGTAACAGGCAGTTTACTTTGGGCACGTCAGTCAGGCAGAAATTCAGGAAACTAGACATTATCCCAGAAAGGTTTTAATATAAGGAATTTTAAATTACTTTTTGTACTTAAGTATATTTTAACGATTACATTTACTTTTGATACTTAGGTACATTTTAAACCAAATACTTTTAGGCTTTTACTCAAGTAATATTTTACTGGGTGTCTTTCACTTTTACTATGACAATTGACAATTGGGTACTGTTATGAGAATTCTGTCATCAATGTTCATAAACTTCAATTAATCTACTCAGTCTGCAACCCAGAGTTTGTAAGATTCTGGTTTAAATGAAACTTACAGTAGTCAAAATGTTTATTCACGAGAACGTTCTAGTCCGTTGTACAAAAACATTAATTTTATACTGGCTCCTTATGCACATACCTTCACACACAAACAGTAGGTATCCTACGCACATACATACACACAAACAGTAGATATCCTATGCACATACATACACACAAACAGTAGATATCCTACGCACATACAAACACACAAACAGTAGGTGAGTTGTATCCTTCTCCATAGTACTCACCACTGTGTATCACTACCCAGCCGACAGTTCCATTCCCCCGAGATTAGGGGAACCTTGAGAAGTACTCCCTATGCTATCATAAGTTCCTTAGAGGCCTAGCCAGGTCGGTCCAAACACAGTTTTAATTGTTCTTCGGGTATTTTCCTAGGCACCCACATCCAAGTTCAAATCCTAAGCTACGCCTTGCTCAGACAGTTTGTGGTTTTCCACTATACAGATACATTGTTTAACCTAATTTTGACTAAAACTAAACACATCATCAGATTATAATTTTATGATTCTAATCAATTTCATACAATTATAAGGTTTCAGAGTGGAATTATTTAATCATTATCTTTCAACATATAAATTATTTTATCAGGTACTTTTTCCACCACTGTGCAGGAGCAACTCCCACCTGGAATATGTTGCAATTACATCTCCATTGCTTGCTGTTTGGGGTTTTAGGCTGTGTTTCTGTATAGCATTTTGTGGCATCTGCTGATGTAAAAATGGGCTTTATAAATACATTTGATTGATTGATTTATTGATTGAATGTGTGTTATTGAACCGTCCAGGCCAGTTGCAGCCGAACATCACTGTGCTAGTTTGTGTGTGTACCTGAGACAAGCTCCAGACTGCAGTATTGTAGCCTTCAGCCCTTTGTTCCTGTCTTGTCCCCCTGGCCTGGCTCAGACTCTCCCCTTTCAAAGCCTGAAAACATATCTGGAATACTTTCACCACAGAGTGTCCCAATACAATTGCCATGTTTTAGTCAGCCAACCAACCTAAGAGCAGCAATTACAGTATTGATTAGAAGACCCTGGAGCTTCAATTAAGTTGTGTTACAGATGTATTGTCTGGATGTGGTATAGGGAAAAGAACACTGTTGCTAGGTCTCGCTCTCCAACCAAGGTCCTGACAACAACTCTTTTCAGTATATGATTCCATACAGGAAAGACACCACAACAAATAATTTTAACTCCCTCATGTGTCATTGGTGTGCATAACCCACACAGTTTCTCTAGAAACTAGAAATAGTACTGTTTGTCCTGCGTTGCCGTAGCCAGTATTCACTTTTTCAAAATAGTCCTAATTAAGCTAAGAACTCAAGATATTCATCACTAATTTTGACATATTTGCCGAAGAGTTAGTTGCACAATTTTACATCTAACTAAGATGTTTGTTGCAGTATTTCTCAAGTGCAAAAATGTGCATGAAAACGAGTCGTCTATCATTGAATAACAACAAACACTTAATTGAAGAATCTCCATTGTTGACCAATAACCGACAAAGGGGCATAGACTTCGGCTACGAACTTAAGCTTGCCTCAAAACATTTTTTGTGTGTGCATGAGCAGGTTTTGTAATCTCCAGCGGTAAGTGCAACAATTCTGTTGCATACATTTTTATTTAACTAGCAAGTCAGTTAAGAACAAATTCTTATTTACAATGACAGCATAGCAACAGTAGGTTAACTGCCTTGTTCAGGGGCAGAACAACAGATTTTTACCTTGTAAGCGCGGGGAATCGATCTAGCAACATTTCGGTTACTGGCCCATCGCTCTAATCAATCAATCAATCAAATGTATTTATAAAGCCCTTCATATATCAGCTGATGTCAGAAAGTGCTGTACAGAAACCCAGCCTAAAACCCAAAACAGCAAGCAATGCAGGTGTAGATGGAAAAACTCTTAGAAGGCCAGAACATAGGAAGAAACCTAGAGATGAACCAGGCTATGAGGGGCAGCCAGTTCTCTTCTGGATGTGACGGGTGGAGATTATAACAGAACATGGCCAAGATGTTCAAATGTTCATAGATGACCAGCAGGGTCAAATAATAATAATCACAGTGGTTGTCGATGGTGCAACAGGTCAGCACCTCAGGAGTAAATATCAGTTGGCTTTTCATAGCCAATCATTCAAAGTATCTCTACCGCTCCTGCTGTCTCTAGAGAGTTGAAAAGAGCAGTTCTGGGACAGGTAGCACGTCCGGTGAACAGGTCAGGGTTCCATAGCCGCGGGCAGAACAGTTGAAACTGGAGCAGCAGCACGACCAGGTGGACTGGGGACAGCAAGGAGTCATCAGACCAAGTAGTCCTGAGACATGGTCCTAGGGCTCAGGTTCTCTGAGAGAGAGAAAGAAAGAAAGAAAGAAAGAGAAAGAGGGAGAGAGAGAAAAAGATAGAGAATTAGAGACAGCATACTTAAATTCACACAGGACACTGGATAAGACAGGAGAAATACTCCAGATATAACAGACTGACCGTAGCACCCCCAACACAAACTATTGCAGCATAAATATTGGAGGCTCAGACAGGAGAGGTCGGAAAACACTGTGGCCCCGTCCAACGATACCCCCGGACAAGGCCAAACAGGCAGGATATACTTTGCCAAAGCACAGCCCCCACACCACTAGAGGGATTACTTCAACCACCAACTTACCATCCTGAGACAAGGCCGAGTATAGCCCATTAAGATCTCCCCCACGGCACAACCCAAGGGGGGGCGCCAACCCGGACATGAAGATCACGTCAGTGACTCAACCCACTCAAGTGACGCACCCCTCCTAGGGACAGCATGGAAGAGCACCAGTAAGCCAGTGACTCAGCCCCTGTAATAGGGTTTGAGGCAGAGAATCCCAGTGGAGAGAGGGACCCGGCCAGGCAGAGACAGCAGGGGCGGTTCGTTGCTCCAGTGCATTTCCGTTCACCTTCACACTCCTGGACCAGACTACACTCCATCATATGACCCACTGAAGAGATGAGTCTTCAATAAAAACTTAAAGGTCAAGGCCGAGTCTGCGTCTCTCACATGGATAGGCAGACCATTCCATAAAAATGGAGCTCTATAGGAGCTATTGGATATCTATTGGATATCATAAGGTGAATGCACCAATTTGTAAGTCGCTCTGGATAAGAGCGTCTGCTAAATGACTTAAATGTAAATGTAATAGGAGAAAGCCCTGCCTCCAGCTGTTTGCTTAGAAATTCTAGGGACAGTAAGGAGGCCTGCGTCTTGTGGCCGTAGCGTACGTGTAGGTATGTACGGCAGGACCAAATCGGAAGGATAGGTAGGAGCAAGCCCATGTAATGCTTTGTAGGTTGGCAGTAAAACCTTGAAATCAGCCCTTGCCTTAACAGGAAGCCAGTGTAGAGAGTCTAGCACTGGAGTAATATGATCACATCTTTTGGTTCTAGTCAAGATTCTAGCAGATTCTAACCACTAGGCTACCTGCCGCCCTAAATGTGGACATCATTGGGCATCATTGACTGTGATTGTCACGATCGTGTGGAGGATTGACGGACCAAAACGCAGCATTAGGAAAATAAGCCATCTTCCTTTTTATTATGAAGAAGGAGAACCGAAAACAAAACACTATTACAAAACAAACAAACGACCGTGAAGCTATGAACGTAGTGCACATACATGCTACAAACGTATAACATAGACAATTTCCCACATCAAACGAAAGCCTATGGTTACCTTAAATATGGCTCCCAATCAGAGACAACAGAAATCAGCTGTCTCTAATTGGGAACCCATTCAGGCAACCATAGACTTCCCTAGACAACTACATCCAACATAGACACAGCTAGACACATACACTCAACACAAACCCATACACTACACCCAACACCCCCTTTACCATATAATCACCCAAAACCGATAAAACACAAACATTACCCATGTCACACCCTGACCTAACTAAAAATAATAAAGAAAACAAAGAATACTAAGGCCAGGGCGTGACATAACCCCCCCCTTAAGGTGCGAACTCCGGGCGCACCAGCACACAGTCTAGGGGAGGGTCTGGGTGGGCTTCCTTCCACGGTGGCGGCTCCGGCACTGGTCGTGGTCCCCACCTCACCACAGTCACTAACCGCCTCCGTAGCTTCCTCCAAATGGCCCCCCTCCACATTAACCCCACTGAATTAAGGGGCAGTTCCAGACTAAGGGGCAGCTCCGGACTAAGGGGCAGCTCCGGACTAAGGGGCAGCTCCGGACTAAGGGGCAGCACCAGGATAAGGGGCAGCACCAGGATAAGGGGCAGCACCAGGATAAGGGAGAGCACCAGGATAAGGGAGAGCACCAGGATAAGGGGCAGCACCAGGATAAGGGAGAGCACCAGGATAAGGGAGAGCACCAGGATAAGGGGCAGCTCCGGACTGATGAACGGCAGCTCCGGACTGAGGGACTGCAGCTCCGGACTGAGGGACGGCCCATGGCTGGCTGACGGATCTGGCTGCTCATGGCTGGCTGACGGATCTGGCTGCTCATGGCTGGCTGACGGATCTGGCTGCTCATGGCTGGCTGACGGATCTGGCTGCTCATGGCTGGGTGACGGATCTGGCTGCTCATGGCTGGCTGACGGATCTGGCTGCTCATGGCTGGCCGACGGATCTGGCTGCTCATGGCTGGCCGACGGATCTGGCTGCTCATGGCTGGCCGACGGATCTGGCTGCTCATGGCTGGCTGACGGATCTGGCTGCTCATGGCTGGCTGACGGATCTGGCTGCTCATGGCTGGCTGACGGATCTGGCTGCACATGGCTGTCTGGCGGATCTGGCTGCGCATGGCGGCTCTGGCAGATCCTGTCTGGTTGGCGGCTCTGGCAGATCCTGTCTGGTTGGCGGCTCTGGCAGATCCTGTCTGGTTGGCGGCTCTGGCAGATCCTGTCTGGTTGGCGGCTCTGGCAGATCCTGTCTGGTTGGCGGCTCTGGCAGATCCTGTCTGACGAATGGCTCTAGCGGCTCCTGACTGACGGATGGCTCAGATGGCGCTGGGTAGACGGATGGCTCAGATGGCGCTGGGTAGACGGAAGGTTCAGATGGCGCTGGGTAGACGGGCAGTTCAGGCATCGCTGTGCAGACGGCAGACTCTGGCCGGCTGAGGCGCACTGTAGGCCTGGTGCGTGGTGCCGGAACTGGTGATACCGGGCTGGGGACACGCATCTCAGGGCTAGTGCTGGGATAAGGAACAGGGCATACTGGACCCTGGGAGAGCACATTAGGCCTAGTGCGTGGTGCCGGAACTGGTGGTACCGGACTGGGGACACGCATCTCAGGGCTAGTGCGGGGAGCAGCAAAAGGACGCACAGGACTCTGGGGACACACAGGAGGCTTGGTGCGTGATTTAGACACTGGTGGTAAAGGGCTGGAGACACGCACCATAGGGCTAGTGCGTGGAGGAGGCACTGGTTGTACTGGGCTGGGGACTGTCACAGGAGAGTTAGTACGTGGGGCTAATACAGGAGGTGCAGGACTAGGGAGGCGTACAGGAGGCCTGGTTCGTGGGACTGTCATTCCCAGACGGTTAGCACGCACATCAGGACGAGCATGGAGAGCTGACTCAGGTAACCTCACATCCCGCACACGCTCTGTCGGGTGGATCTTGTGCCTCACGCACCAACACAGCAGCTCCCTCATTTCACTCTCTTCCAACCTCCCCAATAAATCCTTAACAGTCTCTGTATCATTCCCATTGCTCACCTCCAATATCAGCCCGACTGGCTCAGGTTCCCTCTTAGAGTCCTCACGGGTAGCACGGGAAGTTGACGCAGATCTCCCATCTGGACTCGCCACACTCCCCATGAGCCCCTCCCCAAGAATTTTTTGGGTATTACTCACGGGTCTCCAGCCTTGCTTCCGTGCTGCCTCCTCGTATCGCCTCCTCTCGGCTTTCGCTGCCTCCCGCTCTTCACGAGGGAGGCGATATTCTCCCGGTTGTGCCCAAGGTCCCTTACCATCCAGTATCTCCTCCCATGTCCAAGAATCCTGTGTAGGTGGGTCCTGTTGCCGCTTTACATGCCGCTTGGTCCTGCATTGGTGGGGAATTCTGTCACGATCGTGTGGGAGTGAGACGAACCAAAACGCAGCATGTGGAAAATAAGCCATCTTCTTTTATTTATGAAGAAGGCAAAACGAAACAAAACACTTACAAACGAACAAAACAACGTGAAGCTATAAACGTAGTTCACACACACTGCAACGGCGATCCTCCTCCTCTCCATCTTCGGAAAAGGAGGAGTATTGAGGGAACCAAGGCGCAGCGAAGTTTGAACACATATTTATTAAACAAGACGAAAAACGAACACGAACTACACTTGAAATGATACAAAATAACAAACGACGTAGACTGACCTAAACATGAGAACTTACATAGACACGAAGAACGCACGAATAGGAAACAGACTACATAAACCGAACAAACCGTATACAGTTCCGTATGGTGCAAACATAACACAAACACGGAAGACAATCACCCACAAACAAACAGTGAGAACGCCCTACCTAAATATGACTCTTAATTAGAGGAAAACGCAAACCACCTGCCTCTAATCAAGAGCCATACCAGGCAACCCAAAACCAACATAGAAACAGATAACATAGACTGCCCACCCAAAACACATGCCCTGACCATAAACACATAAAAAACAACATAAAACAGGTCAGGACCGTTACAGAACCCCCCCCTCAAGGTGCGAACGCCGGGCGCACCAGCACAAAGTCCAGGGGAGGGTCTGGGTGGGCAGTTGACCACGGTGGTGGCTCCGGCTCAGGACGCTGTCCCCACACCACCATAGTCACTCCCTGCTTCTGTCTTTCCCTCCCAATGACCACCCTAAAACTCACATCCCCTAAATAAACGGCCAGCACCAGGAGAAGGGGCAGCACCGGGACAAGGGGCAGCACCGGGACAAGGGGCAGCACCGGGACAAGGGGCAGCACCGGGACAAGGGGCAGCACCGGGACAAGGGGCAGCACCGGGACAAGGGGCAGCACCAGGATAAAGACCAGCACCGGGACAAGGGGCAGCACCGGGACAAGGGGCAGCACCGGGATAAGGGGCAGCACCGGGATAAGGGGCAGCACCGGGACAAGGGGCAGCACCGGGACAAGGGGCAACACCGGGACAAGGGGCAACACCGGGACAAGGGACAGGTCCCGGCTGATATACTCTGGCAGATCCTGGCTGAGGGACTCTGGCAGGTCTATGCAGGCTGACGGCTCTCGACGCTCATGGCAGGCTGACGGCTTTCGACGCTCATGGCAGGCTGACGGCTCTCGACGCTCATGGCAGGCTGACGGCTCTCGACGCTCATGGCGCTCTGACGGCTCTGGCTGCTCATGGCTCTCTGACGGCTCTGGCTGCTCATGGCTCTCTGACGGCTCTGGCTGCTCATGGCTCTCTGACGGCTCTGGCTGCTCATGGCTCTCTGACGGCTCTGGCTGCTCATGGCTCTCTGACGGCTCTGGCTGCTCATGGCTCTCTGACGGCTCTGGCTGCTCATGGCTCGCTGGCGGCTCTGGCAGATCCTGTCTGGTTGGCGGCTCTGGCAGATCCTGTCTGGTTGGCGGCTCTGGCAGATCCTGTCTGGTTGGCGGCTCTGGCAGATCCTGTCTGGCGGGCGGCTCTAGCGGCTCCTGTCTGGCTGACGGCTCTAGCGGCTCCTGTCTGGCGGATGGCTCTGTAGGCTCATGGCAGACGGGCGGCTTTGCAGGCTCATGGCAGACGGGCGGCTTTGCAGGCTCCTGGCAGACGGATGGCTCAGACGGCGCTGGGGAGACGGATGGCTCAGATGGCGCTGGGGAGACGGATGGCTCAGATGGCGCTGGGGAGACGGATGGCTCAGATGGCGCTGGGGAGACGGATGGCTCTGGCCGGATACGGCGCACTGTAGACCTGGTGCGTGGTGCCGGAACTGGAGGCACCGGGCTAAGGATAAGCACCTTCCTACTAGTGCGGGGAGCAGGGACAGGGCACACTGTACTCTCAAAGCCTACTCTATCCCTGATGCGAGGTACCGGCACTGGTGACACCGGGCTGAGGACAAGCACATCAGGATTAGTAGGGGGAGAAGATACAGTGTGTTCAGGGCTCTGGAGACGCACAGGAGGCTTAGTGCGTGGTGCCGGAACTGGAGGCACCGGGCTAGATACACGCACTACAGAGAGAGTGCGTGGAGGAGGAACTGGGCTCAGGAGACGCACTGATAGCCTAGTGCGTAGTGTAGGCACTGTAGGTACTAGGCTGGGGCGGGGAGGTGGCGCCGGAAATACCGGACCGTGGAGGCGTACTGGCACTCTTGAGCATTGAACCCGCCCAACCTTACCTGGTTGAATGCTCCCGGTCGCCCGACCAGTGCGGGGAGGTGGAATAACCCGCACCGGCCTATGTAGGCGAACCGGGGAAACCATGCGTAAGGCCGGTGCCATGTATGCCGGCCCGAGGAGACGCACTGGAGACCAGACGCGTTGAGCCGGCCTCATGACACCTGGCTCAATACCCAATCTAGCCCTACCAGTGCGGGGAGGTGGAATAACCCGCACTGGGCTATGCACTCGTACAGGAGACACCGTGCGCTCTACTGCGTAACACGGCGCCTGCCCGTACTCCCGCTCTCCACGGTAAGCCTGGGAAGTGGGCGCAGGTCTCCTACCTGCCCTTGGCCCACTACCTCCTAGCCCCCCCCCAATAAATTTTTGGGAGTTACTTACGGGCTTTTTGGGCTTCCGTGCCAGACGTGTTCCCTCATAGCTCCGGTTCCTCTCTCCGGTAGCCTCTGCTCTCCTCAGTGCCTCCAGCTGTTCCCATGGGAGGCGATCCCTACCAGCCAGGATCTCCTCCCATGTGTAGCAACCCTTTCCGTCCAATATATCGTCCCATGTCCATTGCTCCTTCTTTTCTTGTCCCTTTCTCCGTTGACTCCGCTGCTTGGCTCTGGTATGGTGGGTGATTCTGCAACGGCGATCCTCCTCCTCTCCATCTTCGGAAAAGGAGGAGTATTGAGGGAACCAAGGCGCAGCGAAGTTTGAACACATATTTATTAAACAAGACGAAAAACGAACACGAACTACACTTGAAATGATACAAAATAACAAACGACGTAGACTGACCTAAACATGAGAACTTACATAGACACGAAGAACGCACGAATAGGAAACAGACTACATAAACCGAACAAACCGTATACAGTTCCGTATGGTGCAAACATAACACAAACACGGAAGACAATCACCCACAAACAAACAGTGAGAACGCCCTACCTAAATATGACTCTTAATTAGAGGAAAACGCAAACCACCTGCCTCTAATCAAGAGCCATACCAGGCAACCCAAAACCAACATAGAAACAGATAACATAGACTGCCCACCCAAAACACATGCCCTGACCATAAACACATAAAAAACAACATAAAACAGGTCAGGACCGTTACAGAACCCCCCCCCTCAAGGTGCGAACGCCGGGCGCACCAGCACAAAGTCCAGGGGAGGGTCTGGGTGGGCAGTTGACCACGGTGGTGGCTCCGGCTCAGGACGCTGTCCCCACACCACCATAGTCACTCCCTGCTTCTGTCTTTCCCTCCCAATGACCACCCTAAAACTCACATCCCCTAAATAAACGGCCAGCACCAGGAGAAGGGGCAGCACCGGGACAAGGGGCAGCACCGGGACAAGGGGCAGCACCGGGACAAGGGGCAGCACCGGGACAAGGGGCAGCACCGGGACAAGGGGCAGCACCGGGACAAGGGGCAGCACCAGGATAAAGACCAGCACCGGGACAAGGGGCAGCACCGGGACAAGGGGCAGCACCGGGATAAGGGGCAGCACCGGGATAAGGGGCAGCACCGGGACAAGGGGCAGCACCGGGACAAGGGGCAACACCGGGACAAGGGGCAACACCGGGACAAGGGACAGGTCCCGGCTGATATACTCTGGCAGATCCTGGCTGAGGGACTCTGGCAGGTCTATGCAGGCTGACGGCTCTCGACGCTCATGGCAGGCTGACGGCTTTCGACGCTCATGGCAGGCTGACGGCTCTCGACGCTCATGGCAGGCTGACGGCTCTCGACGCTCATGGCGCTCTGACGGCTCTGGCTGCTCATGGCTCTCTGACGGCTCTGGCTGCTCATGGCTCTCTGACGGCTCTGGCTGCTCATGGCTCTCTGACGGCTCTGGCTGCTCATGGCTCTCTGACGGCTCTGGCTGCTCATGGCTCTCTGACGGCTCTGGCTGCTCATGGCTCTCTGACGGCTCTGGCTGCTCATGGCTCGCTGGCGGCTCTGGCAGATCCTGTCTGGTTGGCGGCTCTGGCAGATCCTGTCTGGTTGGCGGCTCTGGCAGATCCTGTCTGGTTGGCGGCTCTGGCAGATCCTGTCTGGCGGGCGGCTCTAGCGGCTCCTGTCTGGCTGACGGCTCTAGCGGCTCCTGTCTGGCGGATGGCTCTGTAGGCTCATGGCAGACGGGCGGCTTTGCAGGCTCATGGCAGACGGGCGGCTTTGCAGGCTCCTGGCAGACGGATGGCTCAGACGGCGCTGGGGAGACGGATGGCTCAGATGGCGCTGGGGAGACGGATGGCTCAGATGGCGCTGGGGAGACGGATGGCTCAGATGGCGCTGGGGAGACGGATGGCTCTGGCCGGATACGGCGCACTGTAGACCTGGTGCGTGGTGCCGGAACTGGAGGCACCGGGCTAAGGATAAGCACCTTCCTACTAGTGCGGGGAGCAGGGACAGGGCACACTGTACTCTCAAAGCCTACTCTATCCCTGATGCGAGGTACCGGCACTGGTGACACCGGGCTGAGGACAAGCACATCAGGATTAGTAGGGGGAGAAGATACAGTGTGTTCAGGGCTCTGGAGACGCACAGGAGGCTTAGTGCGTGGTGCCGGAACTGGAGGCACCGGGCTAGATACACGCACTACAGAGAGAGTGCGTGGAGGAGGAACTGGGCTCAGGAGACGCACTGATAGCCTAGTGCGTAGTGTAGGCACTGTAGGTACTAGGCTGGGGCGGGGAGGTGGCGCCGGAAATACCGGACCGTGGAGGCGTACTGGCACTCTTGAGCATTGAACCCGCCCAACCTTACCTGGTTGAATGCTCCCGGTCGCCCGACCAGTGCGGGGAGGTGGAATAACCCGCACCGGCCTATGTAGGCGAACCGGGGAAACCATGCGTAAGGCCGGTGCCATGTATGCCGGCCCGAGGAGACGCACTGGAGACCAGACGCGTTGAGCCGGCCTCATGACACCTGGCTCAATACCCAATCTAGCCCTACCAGTGCGGGGAGGTGGAATAACCCGCACTGGGCTATGCACTCGTACAGGAGACACCGTGCGCTCTACTGCGTAACACGGCGCCTGCCCGTACTCCCGCTCTCCACGGTAAGCCTGGGAAGTGGGCGCAGGTCTCCTACCTGCCCTTGGCCCACTACCTCCTAGCCCCCCCCCAATAAATTTTTGGGAGTTACTTACGGGCTTTTTGGGCTTCCGTGCCAGACGTGTTCCCTCATAGCTCCGGTTCCTCTCTCCGGTAGCCTCTGCTCTCCTCAGTGCCTCCAGCTGTTCCCATGGGAGGCGATCCCTACCAGCCAGGATCTCCTCCCATGTGTAGCAACCCTTTCCGTCCAATATATCGTCCCATGTCCATTGCTCCTTCTTTTCTTGTCCCTTTCTCCGTTGACTCCGCTGCTTGGCTCTGGTATGGTGGGTGATTCTGCAACGGCGATCCTCCTCCTCTCCATCTTCGGAAAAGGAGGAGTATTGAGGGAACCAAGGCGCAGCGAAGTTTGAACACATATTTATTAAACAAGACGAAAAACGAACACGAACTACACTTGAAATGATACAAAATAACAAACGACGTAGACTGACCTAAACATGAGAACTTACATAGACACGAAGAACGCACGAATAGGAAACAGACTACATAAACCGAACAAACCGTATACAGTTCCGTATGGTGCAAACATAACACAAACACGGAAGACAATCACCCACAAACAAACAGTGAGAACGCCCTACCTAAATATGACTCTTAATTAGAGGAAAACGCAAACCACCTGCCTCTAATCAAGAGCCATACCAGGCAACCCAAAACCAACATAGAAACAGATAACATAGACTGCCCACCCAAAACACATGCCCTGACCATAAACACATAAAAAACAACATAAAACAGGTCAGGACCGTTACAGAACCCCCCCCCTCAAGGTGCGAACGCCGGGCGCACCAGCACAAAGTCCAGGGGAGGGTCTGGGTGGGCAGTTGACCACGGTGGTGGCTCCGGCTCAGGACGCTGTCCCCACACCACCATAGTCACTCCCTGCTTCTGTCTTTCCCTCCCAATGACCACCCTAAAACTCACATCCCCTAAATAAACGGCCAGCACCAGGAGAAGGGGCAGCACCGGGACAAGGGGCAGCACCGGGACAAGGGGCAGCACCGGGACAAGGGGCAGCACCGGGACAAGGGGCAGCACCGGGACAAGGGGCAGCACCGGGACAAGGGGCAGCACCAGGATAAAGACCAGCACCGGGACAAGGGGCAGCACCGGGACAAGGGGCAGCACCGGGATAAGGGGCAGCACCGGGATAAGGGGCAGCACCGGGACAAGGGGCAGCACCGGGACAAGGGGCAACACCGGGACAAGGGGCAACACCGGGACAAGGGACAGGTCCCGGCTGATATACTCTGGCAGATCCTGGCTGAGGGACTCTGGCAGGTCTATGCAGGCTGACGGCTCTCGACGCTCATGGCAGGCTGACGGCTTTCGACGCTCATGGCAGGCTGACGGCTCTCGACGCTCATGGCAGGCTGACGGCTCTCGACGCTCATGGCGCTCTGACGGCTCTGGCTGCTCATGGCTCTCTGACGGCTCTGGCTGCTCATGGCTCTCTGACGGCTCTGGCTGCTCATGGCTCTCTGACGGCTCTGGCTGCTCATGGCTCTCTGACGGCTCTGGCTGCTCATGGCTCTCTGACGGCTCTGGCTGCTCATGGCTCTCTGACGGCTCTGGCTGCTCATGGCTCGCTGGCGGCTCTGGCAGATCCTGTCTGGTTGGCGGCTCTGGCAGATCCTGTCTGGTTGGCGGCTCTGGCAGATCCTGTCTGGTTGGCGGCTCTGGCAGATCCTGTCTGGCGGGCGGCTCTAGCGGCTCCTGTCTGGCTGACGGCTCTAGCGGCTCCTGTCTGGCGGATGGCTCTGTAGGCTCATGGCAGACGGGCGGCTTTGCAGGCTCATGGCAGACGGGCGGCTTTGCAGGCTCCTGGCAGACGGATGGCTCAGACGGCGCTGGGGAGACGGATGGCTCAGATGGCGCTGGGGAGACGGATGGCTCAGATGGCGCTGGGGAGACGGATGGCTCAGATGGCGCTGGGGAGACGGATGGCTCTGGCCGGATACGGCGCACTGTAGACCTGGTGCGTGGTGCCGGAACTGGAGGCACCGGGCTAAGGATAAGCACCTTCCTACTAGTGCGGGGAGCAGGGACAGGGCACACTGTACTCTCAAAGCCTACTCTATCCCTGATGCGAGGTACCGGCACTGGTGACACCGGGCTGAGGACAAGCACATCAGGATTAGTAGGGGGAGAAGATACAGTGTGTTCAGGGCTCTGGAGACGCACAGGAGGCTTAGTGCGTGGTGCCGGAACTGGAGGCACCGGGCTAGATACACGCACTACAGAGAGAGTGCGTGGAGGAGGAACTGGGCTCAGGAGACGCACTGATAGCCTAGTGCGTAGTGTAGGCACTGTAGGTACTAGGCTGGGGCGGGGAGGTGGCGCCGGAAATACCGGACCGTGGAGGCGTACTGGCACTCTTGAGCATTGAACCCGCCCAACCTTACCTGGTTGAATGCTCCCGGTCGCCCGACCAGTGCGGGGAGGTGGAATAACCCGCACCGGCCTATGTAGGCGAACCGGGGAAACCATGCGTAAGGCCGGTGCCATGTATGCCGGCCCGAGGAGACGCACTGGAGACCAGACGCGTTGAGCCGGCCTCATGACACCTGGCTCAATACCCAATCTAGCCCTACCAGTGCGGGGAGGTGGAATAACCCGCACTGGGCTATGCACTCGTACAGGAGACACCGTGCGCTCTACTGCGTAACACGGCGCCTGCCCGTACTCCCGCTCTCCACGGTAAGCCTGGGAAGTGGGCGCAGGTCTCCTACCTGCCCTTGGCCCACTACCTCCTAGCCCCCCCCCAATAAATTTTTGGGAGTTACTTACGGGCTTTTTGGGCTTCCGTGCCAGACGTGTTCCCTCATAGCTCCGGTTCCTCTCTCCGGTAGCCTCTGCTCTCCTCAGTGCCTCCAGCTGTTCCCATGGGAGGCGATCCCTACCAGCCAGGATCTCCTCCCATGTGTAGCAACCCTTTCCGTCCAATATATCGTCCCATGTCCATTGCTCCTTCTTTTCTTGTCCCTTTCTCCGTTGACTCCGCTGCTTGGCTCTGGTATGGTGGGTGATTCTGCAACGGCGATCCTCCTCCTCTCCATCTTCGGAAAAGGAGGAGTATTGAGGGAACCAAGGCGCAGCGAAGTTTGAACACATATTTATTAAACAAGACGAAAAACGAACACGAACTACACTTGAAATGATACAAAATAACAAACGACGTAGACTGACCTAAACATGAGAACTTACATAGACACGAAGAACGCACGAATAGGAAACAGACTACATAAACCGAACAAACCGTATACAGTTCCGTATGGTGCAAACATAACACAAACACGGAAGACAATCACCCACAAACAAACAGTGAGAACGCCCTACCTAAATATGACTCTTAATTAGAGGAAAACGCAAACCACCTGCCTCTAATCAAGAGCCATACCAGGCAACCCAAAACCAACATAGAAACAGATAACATAGACTGCCCACCCAAAACACATGCCCTGACCATAAACACATAAAAAACAACATAAAACAGGTCAGGACCGTTACACACACATGCTACAAACGTTCAACATAGACAATTCCCCACAAACAGCTAAAGCCTATGGTTACCTTAAATATGGCTCCCAATCAGAGACAACAATATCCAGCTGTCTCTAATTGAGACCCAATTCAGGCAACCATAGACTTTCCTAAACACCTACACTCAACCATAGACACACCTAGACAACTACACTAAACATAAACCCAACTACTCTAAATAAACCCCCTAAACCTTACAACCACCCTAAACACTACAAAACCCACATAAATAACCCATGTCACACTCTGACCTAACTAAAATAATTAAGAAAACAAAGAATACTAAGGCCAGGGCGTGACAGTGATTGAGTTCTAGGATGTGAGCAATATAATTTTGGATCTATGACACAGATCAAATAGTGAATGTTCAAGTGTGGTACACATAACCTTCTGGCCCACAGCCCTGTGCGCTATCAAAAATTCTTGCATATCTAAGGCTCCAAGTATAGGAAAGGGTCACCTGTTTTTTTTCAAGCTTTCAGGGAGGGTTTAGGTAAAATACATTTTGCTGAAGAGAGGGCCATCCATTTACATTTTAGAGAAGTCCGATTTTCTCCACATAACCCTTATTATAAATAAAATTCCCTCCCTTAGTGATGAGCTTGGAGGGCACTATGGTGTTGAACGCTGAGTTGAAGTCAATGAACAGCATTCTCACATAGGTGTTTGTCTTTTCTAGGTGGGAGAGGGCAGTGTGGAGTGCAAGAGAGATTGTGTCATCTGTGGATCTGTTGGGGTGGTATGCGATTTGGAGTGGGTCCAGGGTGTCTGGGATGATGATGTTGATTAGGGTGACCACATTTAAAATACCCAAGTGCTGGACAACAGGATGATTTTGCAGGACAGTGTAACCTACATGAGAGCAATACAAATGTAAATGATGTCATAATTTCGCAAAGTTTGTACCGACAGATATTGAATATTATTATAGAATAGGCTATGCGTACAATGCATCCTCCAATTGCAAAATCTGCCTATTGTCTCAATTCAATTCTATATTTTTGGGGGTATGGTGGTCTGCTTGAAACATGTAGGTATTACAGATTGGGTCAGGGATAGGTTGAAAATGTCAGTGAAGACACATGCCAGGTGGTCAGCGCATGCTCTGAGTACGTGTCTTTGTAATTTGTCTGGTACTGCAGCCTTGTGAATGTTAAGCTCTTTAAAGGTCTTACTCACATCTGCTACAGAGAGTGTGATCACAGTCGTCCGGAACAGCTGGTGCTCTCATGCATGGTTCAGTGTTGCTTGCCTTGAAGCGAGCATAGAAGGTAGCAGCTCGCGGCTGGGTTTCCTTTTGTAATCCGTGATAGTTTGTAAGCCCTACCATATACGACGAGCATCAAAGCTGGCGTAGTAGGATTCAATCTTAGTCCTGTATTGATGCATTGCCTGTTTGATAACTCGTCGTAGGTCATAGCAGGATTTCTTATAAGCGACTAGATTAGTGTTCCGCTTGAAACCAGCAGCTCTAAACTTTTAGTCAGTGCAGATGTTGCCTGTAATCCATGGCTTCTAGTTAGGATATGTACGTACGGTCACTGTGGGGACGTCGTCTTCGATGCACTTATTCATGAAGCCGGTGACTCATGTGGTAAACTCCTCAATGTAATCAGATGAATCCCGGAACATATTCCAGTCAGTGCTAGCGAAACAGTCCTGTAGCTTTGTTAAGGTTATGGTCAGATGGAGGGCGAGGGAGAGCTTTGTCTATGTTTCTGTGTGTAGAGTAAACATGATCTAGAGCATGGTTTCCCAAATTTGGTCACATCTCCGAGAAATTGGATAGTACTGTTCTTCAGGTCCACCGTTGATAGGATAGTCTTGAACGACGCTCATCCAGTTTTTTCTCCAGTTATTGTACGTTTGCCAATAGAGCGGAGACGGTAACTTACTCGCTGACGTAGTTTTGTAAGGGTGCCCGCACGTTGGCCTCTCTTACGCCATTTCATCCTTTTCCGAGTCTCGGGGATTAGGGACTGGGGTGAACTATATGTCCTGCGCCGTCGACTGGTTGAAGTAAAAATCTTCATCCAAATCGAGGTTAGTGATCGTTGTTCTGATGTCCAGAAGCTCTTTTCGGATTTCGGGGGCTAAAACTATATAAACCCCTCACTTAAAGCTTCTGTCATACAAAAGTTATACTTAAACCCACACTGGTTCTCCAGTAGATTAAAATTGTTCACCCTTTGTTAAAAAATTGCCTTTTTTTACTTCATCCAGATTACAACCTCTCACTTTCGGTTACTTGGAAATGGAACCATGCTCAAAACATCACTCTTTCTAAAAACAAGCCATACAAAGCTGTTTGCAATTCCAGTTTCATCTCCCAGAAAAGACAGAACAAATATTACAACATATATTCTGGTTAAACTGAAATGTACTAATTGATAAAAAAAAGAACATCCTCTATGGATTATTTGCTGTTGTTGGTGATATTATGAATAGGAATGGTGGAGTTATGTCACATGGGCAGTTAACAAAAATATATGGAAATATTAGCTCTGTCCTAAATTACAACCAACTGTTTGCAGCATTACCGCAAAGATGGAGGAGGCAAGTGGAAGGGGGAGATGGTAGGGAATTTGTTTATCTGCCCTTTATTAAATATAAAAATTGGCAAAAGAAAATTATCTGAAAAAAAAACTATTTGTTTCACTTGTGGACCAACATGTTGACAGAAGCGCCATGCAGGTTGCAAAATAGTTGGGGAAGAGATTTTCGATGTGTCGATTCCATGGCACATGGTTTATGAACTGATACACAAAACAACGATTGATTCAAAACGTTTTTCCATTTAAATTATTATACAAAATTATTGCAAACAACAGAATTGTATGTATATGGGGCATACAACCATCTCAACTCTGACTATATTTTGCCACCGAAGAGACCTAATCATTAGATCACTTATTCTGGTTTTGCCCCAGCTACTGTATCTTGTTTCTGATCGCAGGTTCAGGAATGGCTGAACAATCACATTCAAACTAATCCTACAAAAAGCACTGTTGGGAGGTTTGGAAAGCCATAGTCAATCAATCAACAATATAATAATGCTCTTTGGGCTCTATTCAAGTATATTGCATAAATTCAGCTTTACAGTGGGACTGAAATGTAAAGGCAATGTTCCCGCCTTAGTGGAGACTGCATTCATGGTAAACACTGCAGATGTCGGCTCAATAGGAAATTACCTTAACATTTCCAGTGCGCTACACGTTTCAGCGATACAGATTGAATAGAGCCCTTAGTAAAAATATGAATCTTAATTTACAATCTGTAGATACTATGCGATTAAAAAGGTTCAGAATGTATATGAAACATCACAGCAAAATGTAAAAATATACAGCAAATGGAAATCATAAAAGGGTAATGGGATGGGCTAAGAGTAGCTGAGGGGATTAAAGGCTTACCATCTACTGTATAATACATAGTTATGACTGAAGACACTATAGATAAAACACTATGTATAATGTATACCGGATATGTTTTATCTACTATCTACTGTATAATACATAGTTATGACTGAAGACACTATAGATAAAACACTATGTATAATGTATATCGGATATGTTTTATCTACTATCTACTGTATAATACATAGTTATGACTGAAGACACAATAGATAAAACACTATGTATAATGTATATCGGATATGTTTTATCTACTATCTACTGTATAATACATAGTTATGACTGAAGACACTATAGATAAAACAATATGTATAATGTATACCGGATCTGTTTTATCTACTATCTATCCAGATGTAATGTCTATCAAATAGATATATTTTTGCTATGTAACTACTGTCTGTAAAAAAATATTTTTGATCTCCGAAGATGGGGTATTTTAATTTGATTTATTAGGATCCCCATTAGCCGATGGCGATAGCGCGTCTTACTGGGGTCCGACACATAACGGAAACGACATTACAGACAAAATACTTTACAATTTACATACATTTTAAAACATTCACAGGTAGTGTGTGTGTGTACATCTATCACATACTGTACATGTCAGTACATACACACAACAAGTAGGTCACATGGGGGAGAGGCGTTGTGTGATGAGGTGTTGCTTTATTTGTTTTTTGAAACCAGGTTTGCTGTTCACTTGCGCTATATAAGATGGAAGTGTGGTGGATAGGCCCCCCCCCTCAAAAAAAATGTCCTTTTAAAAATGAAATGTGTTATTATTACTATTGTAAAGAGATCATATGCATATCTATGTCTTGTTCTCTTTCAGGTCTTCTACTTGCTGATTGTTGCTATAGGGGTATATGCAAAGGTTAAAAAGCAACAGTTATGACCCATTTTTTTCAGTATACTATATTCCAAACCATATTTCAAAATATGAATCAATACCTGACTTTCTACAATAAACATAGAATTCCATGGTTTGCTTTCTTGTTTTCCAATATCATTGTGAAACTGTGAAATTAATCACCAGTGGTGGTGCCCAGAAATATGCCCCAGCTCCTAGTAGGTTGTGCTAGTGGGTCACACCAGATGGTTTTCTGTGATCATCTCTTGAAGATACGGTCAGAGACACGTTCCTGACCGACCCTGCAGTCATTCTGATTGTGGTGGTCGTGGTCATGTTCTTCATCACCTTCTGTGGCTGCATCAGAGCCCTGCGAGACAACATTCACCTTCTGAAGGCGGTAAAACCAAGCATTTTCTAATCTCCTTTCCTCATTTCAACCCACCTTCATACCATACAGTAGGAAGAAGTGCTCTAAAATTATGTTGAGCACAAATACGTTTTGGCATTTTTTTGGCAAAGGTCAGTACTAGCAACATTGTTAATGAGCAACTTCTCTCTGTACCTTCAGACCAAATACTTTCTCTGTGATACTCTTTATTGTCCATACCTTACCTGTCCGTACCCACACTCAGCACGTGTCTGCTCTCTTCTCCAGCTCTCCTTCAGTCTGATTTTGGTCTTATTCACTCAGCTGGCCATAGCTGTCCTAGGCTTATTCTACTCAGACCAGGTACTGTTTCTACACTGCCTGGGATCTGGTACTGTACCTACTGTCTGGTGCCTGTCTTGTTCCTACTCTCTATCTGTGCTATCCTCCATTTCTAAACAGGGCAGTTTAACAATGCTCGCATCATCCTCTCCCCATCCGCTAAATTATTCAAAATGTTCTGCCACTTCAAAGTGGAACCAAATGTTCCATTTCACCAAGATCCCTTAAAAGAAGTTTGCTGCTACTGACATTCGGGATGTGCACTGGCATGCTAGCATGCGGCAGGCGCGAGACAGCAAGGGAGGGAGAGGGGAGGTAAGGGGAGATTCTCCAGGGTAACCGCAAGCTCATTACCACTCTAAAAGCATATGGTATAAAACCAGTCATAGCACATTAGGAGCCGATGCTTCCAGCCCATGGGCCCCTACGTGAAGCCTTCTCAACACGGGTCCCCTAGGGACCATTCCCATATTCAAACAATCCGATTTACATCAACATAGTGCTTTACAAATGTACTTAAAGAACTTACTCATCTGAAAACCCCATCTGCTCTGTAACCCCACACCGGAGACGCTCTGGAGAAGTTTTTGAAATAATATATTGTGTACTACAGGGATGACCTGGATCTGCAGAACCTCATGGACTACATTCAGAGAGAGGTAAACCATTTCACATAAAATGCATCCCTGTTAGTGAGCATTTCTCCTTTGCCAATATAATCCATCCACCTGACAGATGTTGTATATAAAGAACCTGATTAAACAGCATGATCATTACACAGGTGCACCTTTTGCAGGGGACAATAAAAGGCCACTCTAAAATGTGCAGTTTTGTCACCAACACAATGCCACTGTAACGGCAGCCTTCCCTCTCTTCACGAGAAGAGAGAGTGTAACAGGGATCGGACCAAGACGCAGCATAGCTCGTGTTCAACATGTTTAATTAACAAGACGAAAACTGTGAACACTTACAAATACTAAAAAATAACAAACGTGGCTTACCGATACAGTCCTAGCTGGTGCAGAGAAAACACAGAGACAGGAAACAACCACCCACAAATCCCCAACACAAAACAAGCCACATATATATGATTCTCAATCTGGGACAACGATTGACAGCTGCCTCTGATTGAGAACCATATTAGGCCGAACACAGAAACAGACAAACTAGACACACAACATAGAATGCCCACCCAGCTCACGTCCTGACCAACACTAAAACAAGCAAAACACATAAGAACTATGGTCAGGACGTGACAGTACCCCCCTCTTGAGGCGCGGACTCCGAAAGCACCCCTAAAACTCAAGGGGAGGGTCTGGGTGGGCATCTGTCCGCGGCGGCGGCTCCGGCGCAGGACGAGGCCACCACTCCACCATTGTCTTTGTCCCCCTCCTTAGCGTCCTTTGAGTTGCGACCCTCGCCCCCGACCTAGGCCTAGGAATCCTCACCAAGGTCCCCACTACATTGAGGAGACAGCTCAGGACAGAGAGGTAGCTCAGGACAGAGAGGTAGCTCAGGACTGAAGGGCAGCTCCGGACAGAGAGGCAGCTCCGGACTAATGGCAGCCCCGGACTGAGGGGCAGCTCCGGACTGAGGGGCAGCTCCGGACTGAGGGGCAGCTCATTACTGTAGGGCAGCTCATGACTGGAGGGCAGCTTATGACTGGAGGGCAGCTCATGACTGGAGGGCAGCTCATGACTGGAGGGCAGCTCATGACTGGAAGGCAGCTCATGACTGAAAGGCAGCTCATGACTGGAAGGCAGCTCATGACTGGAGGGCAGCTCATGACTGGAAAGCAGCTCATAACTGGTGGGCGGCTCTGGCAGCTCCTGACTGGCGGGCGGCTCTGGCAGCTCCTGACTGGCGGGCGGCTCTGGCGGCTCCTGACTGACGGACAGCTCTAGCGGCTCCTGACTGACGGACGGCTCTAACGGTTCGGGACAGACGGGCGGCTCTGACGGCTCGGGACAGACGGGCTGCTCAGACGGCGCTGGGCAGACAGATGGCTCAGACGGCGCTGGGCAGACGGATGGCTCAGATGGCGCTGGGCAGACGGATGGCTCAGAAGGCAGGCAGCTCAGACGGCGCTGGGCAGGCAGGCAGCTCAGACGGCGCTGGGCAGGCAGGCAGCTCAGACGGCGCTGGGCAGGCAGGCAGCTCAGACGGCGCTGGGCAGGCAGGCAGCTCAGACGGCGCTGGGCAGGCAGGCAGCTGAGACGGCGCTGGGCAGGCAGGCAGCTCAAACGGCGCTGGGCAGGCAGCCGACTCTGACCTGCTGAGGCGCACAGTAGGCCTGGTGCGTGGTGCCGGAACTGGAGGTACTGGACTGGAAACACGCACCTCAAGGCTAGTGCGGGGAGCAGGAACAGGGCACACTGGACTCTCGAGGCGCACTATAGGTCTGGTGAGTGCGGGGAGAAGGAGAGTGCGTGGACCTCAGAAGGAGTGTGCGTGGACCTCAGGGCGATTGCGGGGAGAAGGAACAGTGCGTACAGGGCTCTGGAGACGCACAGGAGGCTTGGTGCGTGGTTCCGGAACTGGAGGTACTGGGCTGGAGACAAGGTGGCGCCGGATATACCGGACCGTGCAGGCGTACTGGCTCCCTTGAGCACCAAGCCTGCCCAATCTTACCTGGTTGAATGCTCCCCGTAGCCCGACCAGTGCGAGGAGGTGGAATATCCCGCACTGGGATGTGTTGGCGAACCGGGGACACCATGCGTAAGGCTGGTGCCATGTATGCCAGCCCGAGGAGACGCACTGGAGACCAGACGCGTTTAGCCGGCTACATGGCACCTGGCTCAATGCTCACTCTAGCCTGGCCGATACGTGGAGCTGGAATGTACCGCACCGGGCTAAGCACACGTACAGGAGACACCGTGCGCTCTTCCGCATAACACGGTGTCTGCCCGTACTCCCGCTCTCCACAGTAAGCATGGGAAGTGGGCGCAGGTTTCCTACCTGACTTCGCCACACTACCCTTTAGCCCCCCCCCCCCAAATACATTTTTGGGATTTCATCTCGGGCTTCCAGCCACGCTTCCGTGCTGCCTCCTCATACCACCGCTCCTGGGCTTTAACTGCCTCCATCTCTTCACGAGAGCGGCGATATTCTCCAATGTGAGCCCAGTGTCCTTTTCCCTCCAGAATTTCCTCCCATGTCCAGGAGTCCTGTGTAGTGGGCCGCTGCTGCTGCTGCCCGTAGCAACGCTGCTTGGTCCGAGTTTGGTGGGTGGTTCTGTAACGGCAGCCTTCCCTCTCTTCACGAGAAGAGAGAGTGTAACAGGGATCGGACCAAGACGCAGCGTAGCTCATGTTCAACATGTTTAATTAACAAGACGAATACTGTGAACACTTACAAATACTACAAAATAGTAAACGTGGCTTACCGATACAGTCCTAGCTGGTGCAGAGAAAACACAAAGACAGGAAACAACCACCCACAAATCCCCAACACAAAACAAGCCACCTATATATGATTCTCAATCAGGGACAACGATTGACAGCTGCCTCTGATTGAGAACCATATTAGGCCGAACACAGAAACAGACAAACTAGACACACAACATAGAATGCCCACCCAGCTCACATCCTGACCAACACTAAAACAAGCAAAACACAGAAGAACTATGGTCAGGACGTGACAGCCACAGATGTCTCAAGTTGAGGTAGCTTGCAATTGGCATGCTTAATGCAGGAATGTCCAGAGCTGTTGCCAGAGAATGTGATGTTAATTTCTCTACCATAAGCCACCTCCAACATCATTTTAAAGAATTTGGCAGTACGTCCAACAGGTCTCACAACCGCAGACCATGTGTAACAACGTTAGCCCAGGACCTCGACATCCGGCTTCTTCACCTGCGGGATCGTCTGAGACCAGCCACCCAGACAGTTGATGAAACTTTGGGTTTTCACAACCAAATCATTTCTGCACAAACTGTCAGAAACCATCTCAGGGAATCTCATCTGTGTACTTGTCGTCCTTACCAGGGTCTTGATCTAACTGCAGTTCGGCATCGTAACCGACTTCAGTGGAGAAATGGTCACCTTCGATAGCCACTGGCACTCTGGAGAAGAGTGATCTTCATGGATGTATCTCGGTTTAAACTGTACCAGGCAGATGGCAGACAGTGTGTATGGCGTTGTGTGGGCAAGCAGGGCGCGTCTATGGATCGAGACCAATCTGATGTTGATGAGGGCCCTAGCTCTGGGTCTCTCCCTGCCTCAGTTAACCATACACAAGTTGCTATCTGTAAACTAAAAAACATTTTTGGTTCCAGGAAGAATCCTTTTGGGTTCCATTCAAAACCAATTCCACAGAGGGTTCTACATATAAGCCAAAAGTGTTTTACCTGGAACCCCTTTATTTTAAGAATGCACATACAGAGGTGGGGTGGGGAATACAGGATTCTCAGAGTGGATCTGCACATAACAAAATCATGCACAGGCAGATTTTAGATATAAGCCAACACTTGGTTAAAGCTCAACTGAACTGTTACTAATGAAATGGGCTGCGCTCTATTCTCCCTCCGTTTCATGCATCTGCTCTCTCACACTACTCTCTCACACTACTCTCTCCATCCGTCCCTAGGAGGGGTGCGTCACTTGAGTGGGTTGAGTCACTGACGTGATCTTCCTGTCTGGGTTGGCGCCCCCCCCTTGAGTTGTGCCGTGGGGGAGATCTTTGTGGGCTATACTCGGCCTTGTCTCAGGATGGTAAGTTGATGTTTGAAGATATCCCTCTAGTGGTGTGGGGGCTGTGCTTTGGCAAAGTGGGTGGGGTTATATCCTTCCTGTTTGGCCCTGTCCGGGGGTATCATCGGATGGGGCCACAGTGTCTCCTGACCCCTCCTGTCTCAGCCTCCAGTATTTATACTGCAGTAGTTTATGTGTTGGGGGGCTAGGGTCAGTTTGTTATATCTGGAGTACTTCTCCTGTCTTATCCGGTGTCCTTTGTGAATTTAAATATGCTCTCTCTAATTCTCTCGTTCTCTCTTTCTAACTCTCTCTCGGAGGACGTGAGCACTAGAACCATGTCTCAGGACTACCTGGCATGATGACTCCTTGCTGTCCCCAGTCCACCTGGCCGTGCTGCTATATCTGGAGTACTTCTCCTGTCTTATCCGGTGTCCTTTGTGAATTTAAATATGCTCTCTCTAATTCTCTCGTTCTCTCTTTCTAACTCTCTCTCGGAGGACGTGAGCACTAGAACCATGTCTCAGGACTACCTGGCATGATGACTCCTTGCTGTCCCCAGTCCACCTGGCCGTGCTGCTGCTCCAGTTTCAACTGTTCTGCCTTTGTGAATTTAAATATGCTCTCTCTAATTCTCTCGTTCTCTCTTTCTAACTCTCTCTCGGAGGACGTGAGCACTAGAACCATGTCTCAGGACTACCTGGCATGATGACTCCTTGCTGTCCCCAGTCCACCTGGCCGTGCTGCTGCTCCAGTTTCAACTGTTCTGCCTGCGGCTATGGAACACTGACCTGTTCACCGGACGTGCTACCTGTCCCAGACCTGCTGTTTTCAACTCTCTAGAGACAGCAGCAGCGGTAGAGATACTCTTAATGATCGGCTATGAAAAGCCAACTGACATTTACTCCTGAGGTGCTGCCTTGCTGCACCCTCGACAACTCCTGTGATTATTATTATTTGACCATGCTGGTCATCTATGAACATTTGAACATCTTGGCCATGTTCTGTTATAATCTCCACCCGGCACAGCCAGAAGAGGACTGGCCACCCCCCATAGCCTGGTTCCTCTCTAGGTTATGTAGTAGTTTTCGTTACATATAGAGACAGATATGACACTATTGAGCAAAGACAGGTGTGTCGTACACTCAGTGCATATCCCTTGTAACAATATTGTAATTACATGGTTGGTTATTAAAGATTGTACATACAATGTAACTAAAAGGTTTACACCTAATGTTGTCCTCTCTCCTACTTTCTCCTGTTCGCAAACGTAACTACAAAGGTTGTTACATTGTAACTACATAGTAATTATAAAGGTTATACCCTACTGGGTTTCACGTTACATTAAGTTGCTTGCTCCTGGGTAGGTACATGACAATTACAAGTAGACCCTATGTAACTATATTGTTCTAACGTTACACTTGATTTGGTTTAACCTTTGAGCCAGGTCATAACATAAAAATAAACACATTGAAAATGACTGGTAGTTAATGACAGGGTGTTCCTTGTTACAATTAAAAATAGTTTCAAATTCTTTATATTAAGCAAATCAGATGGCACAATTGTCTTGTTTTTTTAATTTAAGGATAGCCATAGGTATGCTCCAACACTCAGACATCATTTACAAACAAAGCATTTGTGTTTCGTGAGTCGCTCTCTGGGGCCGTTTTCCTGTCCTGCTAAGCAAAAAATGTAAGGAATACTTTTGGGTGTCAGGGAAAATGTATGGAGTAAAAAGTACATTGTTTTCTTTAAGAATGTAGTGAAGTAAAAGTAGGAGTTGTCAAAAATATAAATAGTTAAGTTCAGATACTCCCAAAAACGACTTAAGTAGTACTTTAAAGTATTTTTACTTAAGTACTTTACACCACTGCAATATGTGTCTCCACAGACCTATACATTTGATTCATTTAAGACAAGGTCGTTTTCATTGATCTCAGATTCTCAGTTTGTCAGTGTCAGTATAGCCTGTCATTTTGATCATTTGTGAGGTATTAAAAAATATTCTGCTTTAAAAGTCTCCAGTCATCTCAAATGATGAAGAATTGTATGAAATGCGTTTATAAAGGCCATTTTTTCCCCGGACCCTAGGCCACCAAAAATGTTCCTCATGTGTGCAACTTCTGCAAGCGCCTCTCTCTACTCTATTGCTCTATGCCAGTAAGAATAAGCGATGATATTGCATGCAATGCTTTACTATAGAAGTTATTTTTTTTCTGTCATCAAACTTTGTCATCAACGTCTGGCATTCTCTGGATTTATGGTGCTTTTAAGACAACTGTGAACTCGGAGAAAACAAGGTTGAAGCATGACGTCTGTGATCTTCTGGTCGGAGCTGTAGAAAGAGGCCCAAGTTCCCTACTAGGGAATTCCAAGTTGGATAATCGTTCAAAACTTATTTTCCCAGTCGGATCTCATTCCCAGTTGTCTTGAACTCATTGAAGTCTGAGATTTCCCAGTTCCGAGTTTCCAGTTGTTTTGAACGCGGCAGAATTGATACTGGATTGACAGCATGGCCAATCTATTCAAACTTTTCTCGCCCATGGTGTTGAATGTTTATGCTTTTAAGCTTGGAAAAGAGACCCTTAAACACAGACTTGGACCACAAACACACTCCACTGAACAGTAAGCTAGTGACTGCTTTGCAACGCCTGCAGTTAGCGACTGATTCCTTCCAAACCACTCATTGTTGAATTTGTTGTGTAATGTTTATGTCCAATGGCTGAGGAGCACCGATACGTTTTATCTATAATGTATCTTCATGACAAGGATTGAAAAGGATTTGCCAGTAGATTGTCAACATGATTCATCATAATGACTGCTTGTCAAGCTTGATAGCTAAGATTTTTAAAGTATGATCAGTCCAATCAAAGCTACTGTAGATATGTGACTTGACGTCCTTTTATTTGTGGCCAATGACCTTGAGCCTTCTTGAATGGGCACTTCTAATGTAACTCTATGGCAGCACCCAGGGGATTTTCAAGCTCTCCCCGTAGATTTTGCGGTGACGTAGTGTGACGTAGAACACTGAGCCAATCACGGCGTAACTAGAGAATATTACCAACGCCTAAGCTTCGTATTTTCTGCTGGCTGCCCCACCACCGCAGAAAGCACTGAGCTAGGCTGAAACACATTTTTGGATCTGCCTTACTAAAGAAAGCAGAAAAGAGACTGCTTAATTACTCAATTATTCTTTTTTTTTTTACATTGTTTGCAAACTGATATGGGACATGTATTTAATGCCAGAATAACATGAAAACCAGGCAACACTTATAATTTTTTAATGCTAAACAGGTGGCGCTCAAAACATGAATGACGGGTCGCCACTGGATACAGTACAAAGTGTACGCAACACAGTATACAGAGAATGTCACGTTCCTGACCTTATTTCCTTTGTTTAGCCTTGTTTAGATTGTCAGGACGTGAGCTGGGTGGGCATTCTATGTTATGTGTTTCTATGTTGGGTTCATTGTATTAGCCTGATATGGTTTTCAATCAGGGGCAGGTGTTTTACGTTTCCTCTGATTGAGAACCATGTTAAGGTAGGCTGTTCTCACTGTTTGTTTGTGGGTGATATTTGCCGTGTCTGTGTTTGTTCGCCACACGGTACTGTTTAGTTTCGTTCGTTCATTTGTTCCTATTTGTGCGTTCATGTTTTATGTTCTCAAGTTCAGGTCTGTTCACGTCGTTTTGTTATTTTGTATTTTGTCAGTGTTCTTTTTAGTTGGAATAATCATTAAAATGCAACATCATGAACATTCACCACGCTGCGCCTTGGTCCTCCTCTCTTCCACATAAAGACGAGCATTACAGAGAATTGTGTCTGTATTGCACCTAGACATTATGCATTTTACAGACTGCAGGAGCGTCAAAAAGGGCAAGCTTAGCCATGAGAACATACTGATTTAACAGTCAAGATTGCACTATCAAGATCTTCTTCCTTCTTCTCCCATTGGGGTTTACCTCCTTACGAGGGAGCGGACAGCAGAAAAAAATAAGAATCTTACTGGACAGAGAGAGGACCATTTTCGTAGTCGTGTATTTATGGAGAAACGGAAAAAACAATGTTATACAGAGACACCAATCGTGTATTTAGCCATTCACTTTTTTCTCATCAATGGACATTTTGAGAAAGTAACATGCACTGAATCTATGCCTATTTTGAATCACAGTGACACAGTAATGGAATTCACCGCATCACTAATAATGTTGTGATTCAGGGCTAAAGGCCTTTCGATTTGAGGCGGCCACTCAATGTATTGTACCTGGCAAATTTCTGGTGATGCGTCCCTTCTGACTTCATGGCCACATCAGCAACAGACTGAAGACATTTCTCTGAGAAATGTGAACAAACAAGGCAATTACAGTACACAAGACACAAAAGTTGTTTTCAACACAGAATGTACTGTATCCTCTCCTCTGGGTCATATTCACTTGGGCACACTATTTCAAAACCTTGTGCAACAGAAAACATAAACAAGCGATTCTTATTGGACAATTTCTGGTTGCACCTGCCCATTTCGGCCCATTTGCTTCCATTTTGTGCCACGTGAAAACAACCTTGGTGTTGTACCTACATATAGAGATTGTTTTCCTATGGACCGACCATTGATAGCCAACACAGGTTTAAATGATTTATCACTCATTACAAAGTGTTTTAATTCATTACATTGTGCTTTACATTCCCAACCCTATAGACTGGAAGATCACGATCGACTAGTCAATCTTCAAAGTATTCCTAGTCGTTCACCAAACATTTCTGTTGAAAAGCTGATGACAAAGGCTTGCGCTCCTTTTTGTATATTATTTGTGTTGCGCTGTTGGAGGAAGCACTTGATTCCAAGGCCCTGCACACCAGGTTGTCAAAGTGTTCCTATGTATAACCATTTTAATTGTCTGAAAAGATTCACTCCGCCTGTCCAGCGGACTGGGAGATCTGTGGCTAAAGGGAGTTTGCTTACTGCAAAGGCCAATCGGATAGCTCAAATTACCGTTCCTACAGCTTCCACAACCAGCAAAGTTTGGTACTAGCCTACTTTTAAAACCATGATCAGAGAGAGACTTTCAAAGAATACAGCCAAGAGCTGCTGTTATGAGTGAGTTCATGTCTAAGTTTTCATTCAGCACTAAGCACACACTATTACAAAACATAGGGCTATCGATACATTTGGCTACTCATTCTGAGTTTTTATTATTATTAGCAGCTCATTGTGTCTATTTTAATATAAAAATATGTAACTTTCTCAGGTCATAGGAACAACATGAATTTGTGCAGATGCGGTGCGACTCGAGTTTTTCCATCAGATGGAAGACTGTCTCTCTCTGGTCAGTCTCATGGGAAGAAAGAAAGGCTAGAGCAGGGACCATGAGAGGCAGACCCTCTGCTGCTGTCTCTCTCCCTTCCTCCGGTGAGACGAATGCCGTGTTCAAAACAACTGGGAACTAGCAACTCTGACTTTCGACTTCAGTGCATTCAAGACAACTGGGAACTCTGAATAAAAACTAGATCCGACTGGGGAGAATCGTTTTGAACGGTCTACCAACTCGGAGTTCCAAGTTGGAAACTGGCATCTTTCTAGAGCTAAGATTTTACGACCTGAAGATCACTGACGTCATGATTTGACCTATTTTTTCCCCCTGTTTCCAGTTTCTTGAAAGCACCATGACCATCAGATGCAGGTACCATCAGTCCAGTAAAATTAAAAAGCTAATTATTTCAATTTATGCTCAACTATGCCTTGCAAGTGCTACACCAACTGATCTATTTTGTCATCAAAGCTCGAGTTTTGAAATGGATGGTCTGAGAAAAACAATATTTGCAGGCCAGGCATATATCACAAATGTACAGTACACGCATACGTACACAAGTGCTAGCACATGCACTCTACACACACGTACAGTTGAAGTCAGAAGTTTACATACACTTATGTTGGAGTCATTAAATCTCGTTTTTCAACCACTCCACAAATTTCTTGTGAACAAACTATAGTTTTGGCAAGTCGGTTAGGACATCTACTTTGTGCATGACACAAGGGATTTTTCCAACAATTGTTTACAGACAGATTATTTCACTTATAATTCACTGTATCACAATTCCAGTGGGTCAGAAGTTTACATACACAAAGTTGACTGTGCCTTTAAACAGCTTGAAAAATTCCAGAAATGATGTCATGGCTTTAGAAGCTTCTGATAGGCTAATTGATGTAAATTGGAGGTGTACCTGCGAATGTATTTCAAGGCCTACCTTCAAACTCAGTGCCTCTTTGCTTGACATCATGGGAAAATCAAAAGAAATCAGATTTTTTTTTTTTACCCTCCACAAGTCTGGTTCATCCTTGGCAGCAATTTCCAAACGCCTGAAGGTACCACATTCATCTGTACAAACAATAGTACGCAAGTATAAACCCCATGGGACCACGCAGTCATCATACCGCTTAGGAAGGAGACGTGTTATGTTTTATAAAAAAATAATTTATTCACCTTTATTTAACTAGGTAGGCTAGTTGAGAACAAGTTCTCATTTACAACTGCGACCTGGCCAAGATAAAGCAAAGCAGTGTGACAAACAACACAGAGTTACACATGGAATAAACAAGCATACAGTCAATAACACAATAGAAACAAATTAAGTCTATATACAGTGTGTGCAAATGGCGCGAGGTGGTAAGGCAATAAATAGGCCATAGTAGCAAGTAATTACAATTTATCAAATTAACACTGGAGTGATAGATGTGCAGATGATGATGTGCAAGTAGAAATACTGGTGTGCAAAAGAGCAGAAGAGTAAATAAAAACAATATGGGGATGTAGTAGGTAGATTGGATGGGCTATTTACAGATTGGCTATGTACAGCTGCAGTGGACGGTTAGCTGCTCGGATAGCTGATGTTTAAAGTTAGTGAGGGAGAAATAAGTCTCCAGCTTCAGCGATTTTTGCAATTTTCGTTCCAGTCATTGGCAGCAAAGAACTGTTGGCTTTGGGGATGACCAGTGAGATATACCTGCTGGAGCGCGTGCTACGTGTGGGTGTTGTTATCGTGACCAGTGAGCTGAGATAAGGCGAAGCTTTACCTAGCATAGACTTATAGATGACCTGGAGCCAGTGGTAGGGCCAGCCGATAAGAGCATACAGGTCGCAGTGGTGGGTGGTATATGGGGCTTTGGTGACAAAACGGATGGCACTGTGATAGACTGCATCCAGTTTGCTGAGTAGAGTGTTGGAGGCTATTTTGCAAATGACATCGCCGAAGTCGAGGATCGGTAGGATGGTCAGTTTTACTAGGGTATGTTTGGCGGCGTGAGTGAAGGATTCTTTGTTGTGGAATAGAAAGCCGATTCTAAATTTAATTTTGGATTGGAGATGTTTAATATGAGTCTGGAAGGAGAGTTTACAGTCTAGCCAGACACCTCGGTATTTGTAGTTGTCCACATATTTTAAGTCAAAACCGCCCAGAGTAGTGATGCAAGTCAGGCGGGCGGGTGCGGGCAGCGAATGGTTGAAAAGCATGCATTTAGTTTTACTAGCGTTTAATGGCAGTTGTAAGCTACAGAAGGAATGTTGTATGGCATTGAAGCTCGTCTGGAGGTTTATTAACACAGTTTCCAAAGAACTGTACATGTCTCCTAGAGATGAACGTACTTTGGTGCGAAAAGTGCAAATCAATTCCAGAACAACAGCAAAGGACCTTGTGAAGATGCTGGATGAAACCTGTACAAAAGTATCTATTACCACAGTAAAACGAGTCCTATATCGACATAACCTGAAAGGCCGCTCAGCAAGGAAGAAGCCACTGCTCCAAAACCTCCATAAAAAAGCCTGACTACGGTTTGCAACTGCACATGGGGACAAATATCGTACTTTTCGGAGAAATGTCCTCTGGTCTGATGAAACAAAAATAGAACTGTTTGGCCATTATTACCATCGTTATGTTTGGAGGAAAAAAATGGGAGGTTTGCAAGCCGATGATCACCATCCCAACCGTGAAGCACGGGGGTGGCAGCATCATTTTGTGGTGTTGCTTTGCTGCAGGAGGGACTGGAGCACTTCACAAAATAGATGACATCATGAGGTGTCATGATTGTCGTAGGAAGCGGACCAAAGCGCAGCGTGGTTTTAATACATTCTTGTATTAAATACAAGAATGTACTAATACAACTATGGTCAGGGCGTGACATGAGGAAGGAAAATTATGTGGATATATTGAAGCAACATCTCAAGACATCAGTCAGGAAGTAAAAGCTTGTTCGCAAATGGGTCTTCCAAATGGACAATGACCCCAAGCATACTTCCAAAGTTGTGGCAAAATGGCTTAAGGACAACAAAGTCAAGGTGTTGGAGTGGCCACCACAAAGCCCTGACCTCAATCCTATAAGAAAATGTATGGGCAGAACTGAAAAAGCGTGTGTGAGCAAGGAGACCTACAAACCTGACTCAGTTACACTAGCTCTGTCAGGAGGAATGGGCCACAATTCACCCAACATATTGTGGGAAGCTTAAATAGGTCAGGAACGTGACATTACCCCCCCCACAAGGTGCGAACTCCGGACGCACCAGCACAAAGTCTAGGGGAGGGTCTGGGTGGGCATCTAACCACGGTGGTGGCTCAGGCTCCGGGCGCGGTTCCCACCCCACCATAATCCATCCTAGCTTCCTCCCTCCAAGAATGTCCACCCTCTTTTTTCCCCCACAAAATCCTCTTAATAACATACCTAATAAGGACAACACCTTATGTATGGGCAGAACTGAAAAAGCGTGTGTGAGCAAGGAGACCTACAAACCTGACTCAGTTACACTAGCTCTGTCAGGAGGAATGGGCCACAATTCACCCAACATATTGTGGGAAGCTTGTGGAAGGCTACCCGAAACGTTTGACCCAAGTTAAACGATTGAAAGGCAATGCTACCAAATACTAATTGAGTGTATGTAAACTTCTGACTGTAACGGCTGGTGCTCTCCTCATCCTCGGATGAGGTGAGGAGAGAAGGATCTTCAGACCAAAACGCAGCTTGCGGGAAATAAGCCATCTTTTTATTTATAACAACGATGAAGATGGCAACACGAAAACAAACACTTTAACAAACTTACAAAATAAGAAAACGACGTAGAACGAAACCTGAACATAAACTTACATAACTAAACATAAACTCACGTACAGGAAACAGACGACATCGAAACGAAACGAAACAAACGCTACAGTCCCGTGTGGCACGAACATACATACTGACACGGAAGACAATCACCCACAACGAACACTGTGACAACGCCTACCTAAATATGACTCTTAATTAGAGGAACGCCAAACACCTGCCTCTAATTAAGAGCCATACCAGGTAACCCAAAACCAACACAGAAACAGAAAACATAGAATGCCCACCCAACCTCACGTCCTGACCAACTAACACACATAACAACTAACATAAATAGGTCAGGAACGTGACATTACCCCCCCCACAAGGTGCGAACTCCGGACGCACCAGCACAAAGTCTAGGGGAGGGTCTGGGTGGGCATCTAACCACGGTGGTGGCTCAGGCTCCGGGCGCGGTTCCCACCCCACCATAATCCATCCTAGCTTCCTCCCTCCAAGAATGTCCACCCTCTTTTTTCCCCCACAAAATCCTCTTAATAACATACCTAATAAGGACAACACCGGGACAGAGAGATAAATCAAGACAGAGGGATAGATAAGAATATAGAGGTAGATGAAGATAGAGAGGGAGATCAGGATAGAGGGGCAACTCCGGACTGAAAGGCAGCTCCGGACAGAGAGACAGCTCTGGACTGATGGGCAGTTCTGGGTATCTAGCCTTTTCAGGCTGAAGGGCAGCTCATGGCTGACTGACGAATCTCGACGCTCATGGCTGGCTGACGGCTCTCGACGCTCATGGCAGGCTGACGGCTCTCGACGCTCATGGCAGGCTGACGGCTCTCGACGCTCATGGCAGGCTGACGGCTCTCGACGCTCATGGCAGGCTGACGGCTCTCGACGCTCATGGCAGGCTGACGGCTCTCGACGCTCATGGCAGGCTGACGGCTCTCGACGCTCATGGCAGGCTGACGGCTCTCGACGCTCATGGC